>NW_026558098.1:4830567-4885567 GCF_026930045.1 Uloborus diversus | reverse complement strand
GAATATACCTGCCTTGCCTTCACTATGTGAGTTGAACCGAACCATTGCTTCGGTCACTCGTCTGGTCAGTGCTCATTCTATATTAGCTACCAGTTTGTTTGGCACTCTTGGCTTCCTTAAGAGGTTTTCTACCTCCAGCACAGGCACTCCTATGCCGAGCTGATGAGTGCTAACAAGCACGAAACTGCAGTCCTCGGCTATAATTAAACTGAGCTGGAGGTGTATTTCATGTATTGATACAATACTTTCATAAAAAATAGGCGGGGGGGGGGGGAATTCTGGATTTGCCCCTAACAGCTATAACACGTTGAAAGTCTGTTTTCATTAACCCCAATAGACTTTATGTTAAAACAAAGATATGTTCTTGTACATTGCAAACAAGATAATCTAAAGCTTTTATAAATTAACATACGAGAGATAAGACAGAGTACAAAAATTATTATATTCATTTCCAGTTTGAAGATGGTACATTAGGCAGACGCACTGGAATTAGTGATGTGCTGGATCGTTGAAAAAGTAGATCCCCGGATATGGATCCGGATCATTAGTGTCAAGATCCGCGGATACGAACCTCAATTTTTTTTTTTTACTCAATTCAACTATCCAAGTGTAAAATTTGTTACGGAAGATATTCCCGTCAGAATAGTGGCAGATTCTTCAAAAAATATCAACTGCGGTTAAAATATAATCAAGACTATGATTTACTCTTTAAAGAAATTTCGTCCGACCGACGAAATACAGAGCCGGGAACACCTTTACAATCAGTAAATAGAGACTTTAGTCTCATTTTTTTAAAGGATGTCAAGAAAAAAAAGAAGAATAACAAAAACCTCAAATCAATAACAAAAACTAATATTAAATTAAAAATTAAAAAAACAAAACATGTCCCAAAGAGCCGACCTCATATTAAGATGAATTTCGCAAGTCAGAACACACATTTGTTAACAAATATGAACTGACAGCAGGTAAAAATTTTAAATCATTGAGCTTCTTCTCCTTATCTTCCGACTATGAAATCGCTACCAATCACACTTATAAAGGCTTAGAATTGCATTTAAAATTTACTTAACAAGATTACAGCTCCTATTGTACATAAGTCGGAAGTTTCAAATAAATATCAAACCCAGAAAACTTCGTTCTTTCAATTAGAGCCAACATTTTTAATGTACGGGTAAATTTTTACTACCATAATTGTGAAAAACGGTTTTAAATCGGTTTTTAATTAATTTCTTCAAAAATTAAAGTTCTACAAAAACGAGGGAAAGCTAAGAACACTTTCGATCAAGTCACCTTTTGAACTAGAAATGAACTATCGAAATCGGTTCATCTGTTTAGGAGCTACGGTGCCACAAAAAGGCACACTGATATAAACTTTTAAAACTTATTTTCCCTTCCTTTTTTGCAATGGGGGGGGGGGGGGTACAAATTCGCTTCTGAAATGATATCTTATAATTTAAATAGGGAATAAAACCTAATTTAAATGGAATTTATGAGTTTTTTTCAAATATTTAAAATTGTTTAGAATAGAAATGATCCATTTCAGATCCATCAAAAAAGTAACGGATACGGATACAGATCTTTATTTTTCCTTGGATATCCGCGGATACAGATATCTGGTACATCACTAATTGGAATGCATAACGCAGAGGTTATGTGTGTCACTATAGAGTAACTCACAAACCTAGATTGATACCTGATAACATTTCACAGTACCGAAGTAGAGCCAAAGACATTTTTAATGCCCTTGACATTGAAAATGCGATTCTCGAGTTTTATCAAGCGTATTTGCAACACTTAATTTTGAATAAAAGTTTTACATCATGGAGAAATGGGGGGGAAATGCAATTGGAATCTTAAAAATATTACATTTCAATGTTTTTATTAGTTTAATTTAAAAAAAAATTAGTACACATGTACTCTTTTTGTGCTATCTTCCGTCTCATCTTTAGAAAATACTTATGAAAATCAGTGCTGGATAAGTGGGGAAGCAAACTAAAGTCAGTGCTCGGATAGCCAATTTATTCTTTTTTTTTTCGGTTCTTTTTTCTTTTTCTTTTTTGCTAAAACTTGATAGGCAAGCTCGAAAGCAGATGGGTACGGATGGCAGGATTAAGATATGCTCCAACGCCCCTGAAATTGATCAGTATTTTTAACTTTATAGTTTTTGTGTACACTCAAACCTGTTTTTACGAGGTGAATATGGACCACATAAAAAAAAATTGTTCAAAACATCACGAGTAGCTTTAAAAAAAAGTTATTTTTGCAACAGTTGAAATTATTTTTTTATGCGGTGGATAGGAACCGCATAAAAAAAAAGTCTCGCATAGAAAATAACCTAAACACCTACTAATCTTTAACAAAATCAAAACAAACTAAGTTATGATAATTTTTTGTGAGTAGTCAAGACAAAATTTCCTAAATAAGGAAACTTTTGGGAAGTCACAGTGAATACCCATTGGGGTGTCAATGTCGTCACTTGAAGATAGTACCTCGCACTCGTTTCAAAAATCATTTCGTCAATTGAATCACAATGTATTTGAAATTTTAAAATACTGCACAAAAAAACACTTGGAACAGCTAACCGGAAGAGGCGGAAATGAGCAAGGGGGTGGATAGCCTTAAGAGGGCCATTGATCTTCATAAACTGACCAAAACCAGCCTAGCTGGGCCCTCAGCCTGTTGCTGGTCGTCACAATTGTATTTGCATAAACTCAGAGCCTGATTACTGCTCAGGCCAACTAGGCCTAGGCCTGGGGCCTCATCTTACTAAGGGGCCTTAAATTACTTAAAGATTTATGCTTAGCATTACAACAAGGCAAAAAATACATATATTTTTTAATTAATAATTAAAAAGCAACAACTATTTAGTTGGGAATGAACTTACTTATAAGATAATTTTAATTACTTCTACTGGTAGCAAGTTTACCACGTCACAATTATGAGATGCCTAGAAGGGCATTAAAGCACTTGATAAATGATTTACATAATTCTGTGTTAGACCAAGAGGCCCCTAAAAATCAGTCTTCAAGGGGCCTCGAAATTATTGTGGGCCTAGGGCCTCACTTGTAGTTAGTCGGGCCCTGTATAAACTAGGTCAGCATGCAATAGGGCAGACATGAAGAACCAATAGAAGAAACAAATTAACACAAATCCTTCGAGTATCGAATAAGGATACAAATCAATAGAAATTTGATTTTTATAACAAATCAATTCTCTTATAATTTGTAACTGCAAGAGAAAAAGAAACAGAAGGGAAATGAAATACAAAACACTAAAAGAAAACTCCAAAAGAGAAAAATGCAGCCATCAAGAAAAATCTTGCTTGCAAAAAAAATAAAAGCATCTCAAGCTGATATAGATATTCAGTAAATTACCGCCCATTAGCCAGGGCTAAAGCAGAAATACATGAAATACACCGCCAGCTCAGTCATTTCCAGCCGAGGACTGCAGTTTCGTGCTTATTAGCACTCATCAGCCCGGCATAGGAAAGTGACTGAGATGGAGATGGAAAACCTCTCAAGGAAGCCAAGAGTGCCAAACAAACTGGTAGCTAATACAGGATTAGCAGACCAGACGAGTGACCGAAGCAATGGTTCGGTTCAACTCAAAGATTAAACGCGAGGCAAGGTATGTTCAGTAAATTACTGCCCAATAGCCAAGGCTAAAGCAAAAATACATGAAATACACCACCAGCTCAGTCATTACATTGGCTACCAGTTTGTAGGCACTCTTGTCTTCCATAAGAGGTTTTCCATCTCCAGCTCAGTCACTTTCCTATGCCGGGCTGATGAGTGCTAATAAGCACGAAACTGCAGTCCTCGGCTTGAAATGACTGAGCTGGCGGTGTATTTCACTGATATAGATAGTCACGCAAATGCAAAATGAGCTCATTTTGGGATTATTTATAACAAGGAGAAAGTGTGGAAGAATTTGCAACAGAACAATTGCAAAAACATTCTTGCTTAGAAAATCGTCAAAGATGGTGCTACGCAGTATTCATTTTGCATTTTAGCATTCAGAAATATTTTGACACAAATGGTCAGTATAGCCAGATGGTCAAATCCAGATTTCCCCAATTCCCTTCCAACTTTTCCCCAAAAAGCGATGTGTTCTATCAAAATTCCCCAAATTCAAAAATCATTTTTCCACTAATATTTTCATAAAATGAATCGACTTCCTCTGATATTTTTGTCTCTTAAAATTTTTTTTCTCCCCAAATAGCCAAATTGTCTTATAAAATTCCCCAACTTTTTTTTTCCTTCCCATTTTCGCTTTTTTTTTGTCTTTATCTTTATGTTTTTTTATCTTTACTAATAATAAAGCTGAAAGTCTCTCTGTCTAGATCTCTCTCTCTGTAGGATCTCTGTGACACGCATAGCACCCAGACTGTTCGACCGATTTTCATGAAATATGGCAAAGAATTAGTTTGCAGCATGGGGGTGTGCACCTTTAAGCGCTTTTTCGAAAATTCGATTTTATTCTTTTTCAATTCCAATTTTTAGAGATTATTTTCCCGAGCAAAATTATCATACGATGGACGACTAAATTACCAAGTTATCATAATGTGGAACCGTTGCATGGGCAAGCCAATTGGTGAGAAAGTCATCATGCATTATTTGTAAATGTACAGGGGAACCAAAATACTTTTTAATTTTCTACTACGGGCAAAGCCGTGCGGGTGCCACGAGTCATAAATACAAGCGCCTGACCGAGAAATAAGAAATAACCAATTTTTTTTCTCCCCAAGTTTTCCCCAAGAAAAAAAATTTTCCCCAAAGAATTCCCCTCAAAACCCATTTCCCCAGAGAGCACCAGATTTAACCAAAATGGGGAAATTTCCCCCAATCTGGCAACACTGCGTATGGTTATAGCAACCCTTTCCTCCTGTATGTTTTTCATAAGTTATCTTAATAAAATCCCTTCTAAATGACAGAATTTTGACTAACAAGTTTCCAAAATACAACAGATTAAAACTTTGCCTTAAAAAATTATTCTTGCGCTTGCTTTTCTAAATTCCTATCGATTTGACAGGTAATTATTACAAATGATTTTAGGTGAACTCCTTTAGCATCTGAATTATAAGGACTGTATGAGTGACGCAATCGCTTCTTGCAACTTTTTAACTAAATGGTCAAAAGAGAGGGTTAAAACACAAAAAACTTACTTCCTCTTATTAGTGCACAAAGTGAAAATCAAATTGAATGTTTGCAGTCATCGAAAACCTTCGATTCGAGCAATTCAATAAACGATAAGCAAAAAATATTATTGTTCGGTTTTGTCACTAAATTAATTCACATTTCGATCCAGAATATCCAAAAGAATCACAAATAAAGTAAAAATGTACGCTTCAAAGGCTACGACAGAGCAGTAAACAGCGCTTCTTTCGCTGACGGTTGTAGGTAAGCAATAATGATATTTCCTATTCCAATTCCTATTCAGAGTCACAACTGACTACAACCAACGCCTCCTATATACTAAATGCCTAACCACTTTGCCTCAAAAAGAGTGTCCCCACCGGTACACAAACTACGCTACCTGGCGGCAATTACAAGGATGGCGTTGCTATGACGATGAATCCAAACAATTCAAACATTTGCTTCGCTTATGTTGTATGATATTTAGAATTGTTTTTATCTTTTGCTTTTTGGTTATAATCGTTTGCTCGAATTAAATATCTTGTGAAATTTTTGTCTCTGTGGTTTTTTTTTTCTTTAGAATATCAAAGCGTTTTAAAGATTCGTGCGGTTTCCTTTCTTTTTTTTTTTTTTGAAATGTAATCATTTCAATAATGCCTCCAACTTGTTGTATACCGTTTTGCACTTCTAGATATAAAAATAAGTTTTATAAAGTTTTAATAATAAACTTTTATTTGTATATTTATTAATTAATTTATAATGATTATTATTTTGTAAAAAAGGGAAAAACATTTCAGCCGTTCACTAAAAAAATTCACAAGACCCCGAGACGAAAAATTTTCCCCGCAAAAAAAGGGGGGAGGGGAGAGGAGGGAAAACCTCACCGGTTTGTAAAAAATAGCATATTTTAACGGTCTTCAAATATAAGCTTTTTTTTTTTAAAGAAAGAAAAATTTAAAAAAAAAGAAAAATTAATTTGAAATTTGACATCTTGAATTCAAATTATGTTTCTCGCAATCACGAGTGTGTGTATGTAAGCGTGTGTGTTTGTGTATGAGGGGTATGTATGTTTGTGTGTAGGGGTATGTGTATGTGTGTGGGCTGGCATAAGTGTGTGGGCGTAGTTGTGTGTATGAATGTGTGTGTGTAGGCATATGTGTTTGTGTCTGTGTGTAGACATGAATGTGTGGGTAGTTGCGTGTATGTGTGTATAGGTGTCTATATGTATGCGTGTGTGTATGTGTATGTGTGCGTGTGTGTGTGTAGTTGTGTATGTATGCACGTGTGTGCAGGACATGGATGCAACCTGGAGAAGGCTTTCGCTATAGGAGCAGCATCGTGAGGATCCGGTCGACGGTGATGGGGTGCGGAGGGTGGCGGGGGGGGGGGGGATAAAATGATAGGACGCCAAAAACAGTCAAATGAAAGCAATAAGCAAACGTGAGTGCTCAAAAAAAAAAAAAAAAACTTAATTCACGGATCAGAAGCTTTTTTCACGTTTCTTCGTTACAGAATTTTAGTCAAGGCTTCAAGACTACCAAAAAAATAATTCTGGAAAGGTTATTAGTGATTTAACTTTCTGCGATTTTCAGTTATTGGTCCATCGGATCGGTACCGGACCTATAAATAAAATTTGCTGCACTTTAAAGACAGCAACGGCAGAGCCCGATTAAGATATCGAGGGTCTCCAGGCCAAATATTTTTTGGGGGCCCCATGTATTCAAGCTTTATAACTTCAGCCGTAGGCTCAAACAATTTTAACCATAGACTAAAGTGATTTCAGCCATTTGGGGGCCCCTAAATATCCGGGGCCCTAGGCAAGGGCCTAGTTGGCTTATTCAGTAATCAGGCCCTGCAGAGGCTCCTGGTCCATTCTGAAAAAGGAACCGGACATCAAGGACGCTCAAATGAAAGCAATAAGCAATCGTGATTGCTCAAAAAAAATCCCCGAAGGCGTACAGGTTTTAAGGGGGCAAAAAAACGAAAATGCACACACAGGTTCAAGGGCTCAAGAAAATGAAGAGAAGAAAGAAAGGGGGGAAAATAAAACGAAGGCTCACACGTTCTAAGGCGCAAATAAAATAAAATGCAGAAAAAAAAAGTTCGATGGTGGGGGGGAAAACAAAAAAAAAAAAAAAAACAGAAGGCACACTGGTTCGAGGGCGTAAAAAAACGGAGGTGCACAGGTTCAAGACCGTAAAAAATGAAAAAAAAAAAAAAGAAACGAAGTCACAAATTTGTGGGCGTAAAAATAAAGAAATAAATAAATTTTAAAAATTCTGATAAAAAATTTTAAAAAAAACCCGATAGCAACAAAACAAAGTGGCACACAGTGGGCTTTCGAGGGCGCACAGGCGGAAGGGCGCATTGGCTTGCAGGCCGGCGGGCCAGTCCGCCCCTGCTCATAGACCTGTCCACGATAATTTGAACAAAAATGCTTATTAAAATTATAAAAATGTATCATACATACTCTAATTATTTTTAAAAAATAAATGAATTAATAGAAATTATAACTTTTACATTAATTTTATATTGATTTTTTGATTGCTTTTTATAGTTTTTTTGTATTTTTTTTTCTTAAAGGTTTACTTAATTACGCATAATAATTGCAGTAATTGTTCTTTACATTTAAATATCATTGCTAGTAAAAAAATTACTTGTTTCTTAATGACTCTTTCTTTCTTTCTTTATTTTATCAAATATATATAAATTAAAATCTTATCGATCCGAGAATAGTTTTCCGATCCGCGGGTAAAAAACTGACAAACGCAGATTTAAATTGTTAAATATTTAGCTATTAGTTTCTAATATCTTCCATAGATGGCAGCAGCCAAGGTACCGAATGGACACACTTTGCTCTATAATAAAAGCGAGAAGTATCACCGGATCGAACAGTTAATGAGAATTTAGAACTAGTCCAGGAGCTAATAGCTAAATAATGATATTTGAAGGAGCGATATACAACTAGCTGGAGTGGTATTTATGACTTTAAGGTTATGTTCGAATAGAGTAACCGGTAACTAACACCAAGGTTGCGTTCGACGAATCTACCCGGTCGACCAGTAAGTAACCAGATACTAACCGCGTCGTTCTATGATCAACCGGTTACCGCAGCGGTTACCATTCTAAGCAGTTGATTAGTTGATAGGAGCACATGATCATTAGCTGTCACGTGATTAACTAACCGGTCGCTCCCGGTCGTGCTCGTCGAACGCACTCAGTTGTGACTCGGAATCGAAACATCTCTGTTACTTACCTGCAACCGTCAAGAAACAAACGCTTTGTTGGCTTTGTACGTTCTCATTCGTAGGGTAGATTTTAAGAATGGAGTTTTGTGATCATTTAAGTTGACAAATACTGCATTGAAGTGTTCCGTTAGACGTTTTAGTTTCTTCGCTTACAGTTTTTGATTCAAAAATGGTAAGATTTAGAAATTGTTTAGAGGAATAAAATTTTCTCGTTCCTGTTTGACCAACTCGTGTCTCGGAAGTTGTTGGGGCTAATTTTTCTATAACATTGAAATTTCTAGTAATTTATCAAGAAAGTTTTCTCTATTCTTTCGATAAAAACACACAAAATTCTGTAAACTTTGCACGTTTCGTTTAACTTTATTTATTTCGGTAAAGACCCTTCCCGACAATAGACCTTAAATCCTGGTTATCACAAATTTGCGATTTCAACTGCGCTTGCGCGCGGACTTAGCTTTTTTGGGCTTTCTGATTTTGTGTTGCTTGTTTATATTTAGGCTGAGCTAGAGTCCCAACAAATTAATGAATGCATTAGAATATTTTCACGCTGATTTCATAATATATTATATGAAACTACAGATATGAACCCCTGATAATCGTTATAATGTAAAGGGAAAAATTACACTTCAATATTTATTGGTTTGAAAATATTTAACTTAACGTAAACGTAAAACACGTTGTGCACTTAAAAAATGATTGGAATTATGAGTACAGATGTCCGTCTTTTGCGGATATTTCATGTTTGGCGTAAATAGCAGTATTATACATTTTTATTTAGGTTGATGTTTGGTTCGGCTTTGTATTAGAAGTGATGCTGCAATTCTAGTACGTTCTTCTGAGGTTGAAAGTTTGGCCCTGAAAAGGGCCTTAGATAAAAAAATCAGACTCTGAATCCGTTAATAATTAAGACTCAAAACTCAATCTTTACCGAGACCTAAAAACTAAATCATAGAAAGCTTTGTGATTTCTAATTTTTATCTGTTGCCATTTCATATTTATTAACAAATTTAAAATGTTTAGTTAATTTTAGCAAGATTTTTGAAATCGGCTAAGTCTGCGCGCAAGCGCAGTTGAAATGGCAAATTTGTGATAACCAGGATTTAACATCAAGTCTTCCTGACCCGCCTCCATGATGTGCAGAAAATTTTTCAGGATATGTTTAATGTTGGAGACAGTTTTGCGTTTTATTTAGGTCTGGCCACTTAAACCCAACCAATTTTTTAATATGAGTCATGTCATGAATTAAGAGTCCAGATGTCCCAATTTTGGTGGGACAGTCTCATATTTTGTCCCGCTCTCCAGGGTTGTCCGGTTTGGTCCACCCTGAAAAAAAACCCTGTGATCCTGTGAGAAGAAATGTTCATAGAAAAACTTATTCATATTAAATACAGTGTTTTTAAAGACTAGAGATTTTAATTATATGTAATGAAGTCAGGGTTGGGTTTTGGACTGTCCAAAACTGGTTTAGGAAAAGACGGGTGGTTTTTACCGTCTTAAACTGTCCGAAAGTCAGGGACTTATTTACAACGGGGCATTCGGAGCCCGTGGCACCAAAGGAAAGGGGGCACCAAATGTCTGTCCAGGGTTGGCAAGTTTTTGCCCGAAGCGGAAAAAACCACGGTTTTTACCGCCCGGCAAAAATAGGTTTTTGCCAAAGTGGCAAAAATAGATTTTGTGTTAACAACTTACGGACAGTTTTTTTTTCCTTTTATATAAAAGTAAAAGCATGAAAAGATTTTGATAAAAGGCTTTGTCATTTTCTGTAGAGTGAGCTAGTATCACTAAAAAGTAGAGTGAATATAGAATGCACATATTGATAAGCTTTTCTTTCTTCTTTTTAAATTCTTCTCTTGGCTATCCATTTTCCCAGTAAGTGAGAAAAAACGCATTATTTCTTAGTGAGAAAAGTTAATATTTTTCTATATTCAAGTAAATATTCTGTTATTAATTAAATAACCTAAAAATCTTAGTGGGATCAAAAAAAATAATTAAATATATGTATATATATATATATATATATATATATATATATATATATATATATATATAATTAGAATTCAATTTTTTTATTAATTTACTAAGCTTAAGTAAACATTCTTTGTTTTAGCATTGAAGGAATTGGCTCATTCTGAAAAAATTGTTTTAGCAAACATTTAAAATCTTAAGTTTTGCAATCCCAACATTTGTTTTTTATTAATTTTTCACCGGCAAAAATACCTTTTTGCTGGCAAAAAACCCAACCCTGTGTCTGACATTTTTTTTCAAGGGACCAATGTTCGGGGCCTATCGCTATTGAACAGAATTAAGTGTCCTTATCGTACTCTCATTTCTGATAGTAAATTATCTTCATTAGCTCTATTATCAATAGAAGTAAGTTTGACCGCAAAACTTGATTATGAGGACATTATAGATGAATTAACTGCAAGAAAAAAAAGGGGAAAAATATATAAAGAATCATTGAAGCGCAGAAAGCGCATTAAAAAAAATTTCTAAGAAGAAAACCATAAAATTATTTTAGATGTATATTAAATGATCTTTTTGCAAAACATCTTAATTATTAACTTTTTTTGTATGAAATCGATATTTTAAAGTTTTCTTTCTATCAAAATAATATCCAACACTTATCATCATATTTTTACTTCCTTTTACAAAAAAGGAAGTATTGTATTCGCGAAAAAATTTTCACTCAAAAATCGCCCTTAATTTCCATTTTGCTCACCCCCAAATGAATGTTGAGTTTTTTTTTCGATTTGACCACATGCGGAAAAGTGCCTAAGAATGTATAGACACGCGAAATATCCATTTTGACCATCACCGAGGTAATTACAACGACTTTTCTCGTGACGTCTGTATGTATGTGCGTATGTGCGTATGTATCTCGCATAACTCAAAAATGGTATGTCCTAGAAAGTTGAAATTCGGTACATAGACTCGTAGTGGGGTCTAGTTGTGCACCTCCTATTTTGGTTGCATTCGGGTGTTTCTAAAGGGGTCTTTTGCACCTTTTTGGGGGGAAATCATTGTTAATTTCGATGCAAACTCAAGTGGTGTTATAATTTGGCGGTCACTTGGCGATATATCGCCAGTCTTTTGGTTGCCAAGTTTTGTCGCCAACTTGGCGAAAAATTTGGCGATTTTTTTTTTTTAAATCTGCTTTCAATGTGGCCATTGCTAGTGATATTTAAAGAGTTAGAGAGAGAATCCCATTAAAATTGCAATAATAGAGAAATAGCATTAAATTGGTGTAAAAGGAAGTCATGTGATGCACACATCAGCTCGTTTTGTATGTGGGGGGGGGGTAACATATTTGTCTAGTGCCCCAGGGCACCCAGGTGTGTAAATCGGTACCTGCCAAAAGTATGCGAAAGCTAAAGGGGTGTAATCTAATTTATTTGTAATGCATAAAGGTAGATATTAATGAGGTTTGATTAATGAATATTTGGCTATATTTCTCTCCAAAATGTTCATTTAAAAATATCTGTAAACAAATTAGCAAACTATTACATAAAAATTTCCTTATGTAACAGTTGGTAGAGTTATGAAAGGAAATTTGCAACACAACCAAGACAGCTAATTTCAGTTCCATTTATAACTGAAAGGAACGTTATTAAATCTGCAATATTTAGGTCCAAAAAAAAAGCTTAGTTTCTTAATGGTTTTTGAAAATAAGTTTTACATGATTTTTTAATGAAAATTGTTTTTTAAATCAGATTAAACAAGAAACTGATGATTGAACGCTTATATTCTAAAACTTATGCTACTCTTTTTTTTTTAAGTTCATATTTTGAATATAGTATATTCTATAAATTCAAAAAATTGTGATTTATTGTATTCAAATCGATTACTGAACTAAATTTTGAACACTTTCTTCTGCATAAATGTCGCAAAATTTGGTTTATGGGGGGAAAAAACTCATTGGTACAAATTGAAATTTTTAATAAAGAATTTAGTTTCTACTTAACTAGATTAAAGTCAGCTGTATAAATAAGTTACAGATACAGTCAAACCTTGATATCTCGAACCTCCTTATCTCGAAACCCTTGATATCTCGAAAAAAAAATTTCCCCTGCATTTTCTATAAAAGCCCCTATGTATTTTCCATTGTTATCTCGAAATTTATTTTTCGAAACCCTTGATATGTTGAAATTTTTGCACATAAGCAAGTTTCAATTGTCGTTTTGCTTTGGCAATTTTTGTAGTAAAACCAGTTCCAGGGACAATTGCTTAACGTTTTTTATCCCTTTTCTTGGAAATTTTGTGAATAGGGGATTTGGGCAAGATTTGGGGGAGTGTCAGTACGAGGAGGGTGCTGTGTTTTCCCCAGAGTTTAGAATCTTTGTGCATTTCAATCGGGGTTGGCTTTCTGCTGGCAGAAACTAGTTTTTGCCGTGCCAGTGGCAGAAAATGGTTATAACCGGTAACAACCGGCAGAAACTGGTAAAAACTTAAAAGCATCTTTAATTACTTAAGTGATTGCTAAATGATATTTGTTTAAGTAAACTAAAAAATTAAACTTCATTTCATCATTTAAAAAAATAAAATCCTATGCTAATCACCTTGATTTAGTTCCAGAAGGGAACTTTTCAATTGCAGATGCTCGTAATGTTTGGATTAATCTAACAAAGGATGAAAAATCATATAGGTGCTCAGGAAAGAGGAGCGACATACAAAATTAAAAGACATTTCTGATTTTAATTTGCTTATTTATATGCTTTATTTAAATTGTTTGATCGAAATTATCACGTGCTTCAAGAAGAAAGTGCCAGAATTTTACTTGCCAATATTAACATGGATTTTGTGCCTAATGTCACAGCTTTGCAAAACAAATTGGCCCTATTTCTCGAAACTTATTTTCCAGTCGAATTTCTCCCACTACCCCAATTACTACATGGTGGACCAGTTTAAAAAAAAATACAATAGATGAAAGTTTCACGAACATTGCTCGTTCCTTCATGCATTGCCTGCTAGCTTTTCTGTTGCAGGAATATTCCAAAGTTTCTCATTTGTACGTATTAGATTGAGAAACTGTTTAGATTTTAGAAACCACCTTTTCTAAGAAGCAACTGCGGGGTCCAAACAAATGTAACATTTGATTTTAAATTGTGGTAATATCGTAATTAAATTGTGCTTTGTTTAATAATTATTTTTTCCATGCATTTCCTATTGCATGTCAATAATTAAATTTTTTTAAATTTTGTGAGTTTTTGCCAGTTTCTGCCACAAATGTGGCAGAAAGTGTTTTTTGCTATGCCGGTTTTAAACGGTTTCTACCAGTGGTTTTAACCGCCTCGGCAGAAACTTGCCAACCCTGATTTTAATCGAACATATTGTCCACTTTGAGGGAAGGAAGTTGATTTTTCGTCCGTCAGTTTTCAAGTAAAAACAGAAAATAGGTTCCTCATTTTCATCATTTTGTTTTTTTTAACTCCTACAAAACGACTGCTGAAAACTTTTTGAATGTGGGGTTACTGGTGGAAGATAAAATTAGAATTTTAAATTTTGAGGTGAAAAAACAAAGTTGAAATTACTGTTCATTTCAAGATCTCATTCTGTGCACTTTGGACAATTTTAAAATTTCAAACCTAGGAAAATATTGAAGACTACTTTATTGATCGTAAATCAAAGTGGTCCCATAGTACATATATAAATGCATATAGTGTACGAGTGTAGTTCTGAGAGTTACTAGTGTAATTTTTTAAAAACCTTGATAACTCCAAAACTTGATATCCCGAAAATTTTCCCCATCCCGATAGATTCGAGATATTGAGGTTGTACTGTATACTTATACTTGAATGTTCACATTGAATAAAAATATTAACTAAATATAATTTTGGCACATTTTGTTCTTTCTGTTAATATTTTCTCATAAAATTTAGTTTCCCAAAAAATAGTTTTGAACAGTTTTGGACACAAGGGTTTTGAACAGGATGATAAAAAACTTGCCAACCCTGCTTTGATTTGCACATGCATAAACATAGAGAAATTTGGTTACTATTATCAATTAAAAAATAGAAATGAACTCATGCATACAAATTGAAATTTTAATCAAGAATTCAACTTTTTTATGTAACTAAATTAAAATCAGCTTCATAAATAAGTTATAAAACATTACTTTGATACATTTTATTGTGTTTTTGATGCTTTCTCACAAAATACAATTTCTCTAAAAATATAGTTTTGGACACTTTCGGACAGTTTTGGACACAAGGGTTTTGGACAGGACGGTAAAAACCAGGGTTTTCACCCTAGTGTCCAAAACCTTGCCAACCCTGAATGAAGTATTTAAAAAGAGTTTAAGCTACTCTTAAAAAAACCAGCGCTGTTTCAGTTGCATTTTAGAAATTAATGTGAGATTATTTGTTTGTAATAAATAAATTTATGAATGTTATTTATTTTAAAATATTTACACCATGAGAAAATCTTTTTTTTCCCCAGTAATGTGCAATAATAATGTAATTAAACTATGTTCAACTGCTTCATTTTCTTGAATGTGATTGCTTCTGACACAAAAAAAAAAAAAAAAATTGTACCAAAGTGTAGCTAATATTGCTTTATACATTTATTAGAGTATGATTAATGTAGAATCATTTTATTTTTCGTGTAAAAATTAATGAAATAGCTGGAAGAAAACAAGAATTTCAATAAGCGCACATAGAAAATAAACTAAATAATGGTATTATGTCGAACAAAATTTGGAAAACAGCAACTACAACAGCAGAGTGTTGCCAAACCCAGGAAACAATATGACTTCAAATTAACTGTAGCCACATAACATTTATATATATAAATATCAGTGGCCTTGCTATGGGGGAGGGGGGATGTCACCGTCTAGGGGGTGACACCTAAAGTGGAACTGCAATTTTTTGAAAAATATGAAGCTACGAGGGCTTTTTTTTTCAAGGTCCGATCGATCACGAAATGCAGACCACAAAGACAATAGAAACGCTTTTATTTGGAATATGTACATACACCTCCCAACTACTTTTCGACAAAGTCGTCCCAATGATTAAGACCTTTGTCGTAGCATGGTACCAATTTTTCGATACCTTCGTCATAGAATGCAGCCGCCTAAGCTTTCAGCCAATCAGGGTTTGAAATAGGGTTCAATTCTTAGGGGGAATGTCCCCCTCTACTTCAGATTTCAGGGGGGATTTTTTGACTTTGGGGGAGAATTTTAATTTTCATAAGTATTTTAAAATTGTCTTAGAATTATTACAGCTGTAAATTTACAGCAATCATTACAATACTTGTCACATAAAAAAAGCATTTTATTAAATAAATGCAAAATAGACTGCACCAGATTAACACTATCTAAGATAGTTTTCATTTCAGGATTTGAAATAAGGTTCAATTCTTAGCGGGAAAAGTCCATTCTACTTCAGATTTAATTGGCAGAAATTTGTCCCAGGAAAAATTCAAAACGTTGCAAGCATTCGTACATATTAGCAAAATTAGAGCAAAAACTGCATTATATTTCATGCGTGGTATTTTGTAACTTCATTATAATCCTACATGCTATAATGCCTTTAACTAAGTCTAATACTTCTCCACTAAAAACAAAAGAAAGAAAACAGGAAGTCCGAAAAAAAAAACACTGTTCATAGTAATAAAATGCCAAATACAGTAGAAGACCGTTATAATGCACACCTTGGAACCAAAGCTTTTGCGTTATACAGGTTATTGCGTTATATAGATCATTTCACAAATTTTGAAACTAATATTCAGAATACATCTATATCTTAACATTTCAGAATGAGTTTTATCTGCAATGAGTAGTAAAGCACCAATATTGTAATTAGTTATTCACAAATAAATATGTTCCACAATCAAAAGAAAGTGCGTTATCCTGCACTTATGCTAGCTTCATGGTCTGCATAACAGCTGCATTTTCAAGAGCCATCTGGTATTTTCTGTTTACTATGAGGTACTAATTTTCAATTTAAAAGCTTTGAATTATGATAGAAAGATGAAAAACTTTCAAGATTTAATTTGCCTAGAACTTTTTATGCTTAGGTACAAAGGAAAACAAACGAAATCATTTAAACTTCAAAACCTATTTTTTACTTCAGAAAAGTGTGCGGTTTATAGAGAATTGTGTTTTAACGGTCTTCTACTGTAGTGGAAGTTTTCTGGCTTGGTGATCATTTTCCCCTTCCCTTTTTTATTTCTATGAAAGGAAGACCTCTTCTAGGAGTCATTATCCTGTAAAAGAATTTTCTGAGGGGAAATTCCCTCCACAGACCTTTGGATTGGAGGGGATCTGCCAATTCTGTGCACGCTTTGCGCAATCCCCCCTTCTATTTCAAACCCTGGCCAATTCTGTACGCTGATCTGCAGCTCGGCATCAGAGCCCAACGTCTGTCCTCCTAGCCAGCGTTTCATGAGACCAAAGAGATGGTAACGCTCCCAGTCTGGGCTGTATGGAGTATGGTCAAATGCTGTCCAGCGAAACTGTTGCAGGAGATTTTTGGTTCAAGCAGCAGTGTTCGGACATGCATTATCTAAAGCTGAAAATTAGCGGTTGCCACTCGCCACGTGGCGATTAAAGTCGCAAAAGTGGCGATTAAAATCATAGACTAATAATAAGAATAGACCGAGCTATGGCAACTCTTTTGCTGCTCATAAACCAAACCATGTGACTGGTGGATATCCTAGCAACAGCCGGCATTGATCGTAGCAGACGATCAACGCGAGCGAGAAATAAAATAAATAGAATTGATGAAACACGGAAGAATCATCTTTTATGTAGTCCAATTTGTAAATTTGTTATTCTAAGTTGTAAATATTTTGATAATATAGTGAGTTTTCGTTTAGATATTACTGTGCATTTTCTTTAGTCAATTTCAATAACTCTCGAAGCAATTAAAGATGCAAGCACCCAAAAAGAATCGGCAAACGGTAAGATTTTTACCTACAATTTCAATTTAAGATACCGATATGTACATTTTTGTGTTAACGCAAAACGTTTACGCCAATACATTCACGCCAACGCTGACGTAGCAGTTCCAAATGAAATAAAAGTTACTGAAAACTGTGATCAAAAACTAATTACTAATGTCAAAATAATGCATAAATAAAAGAAAAACAGTTCAATCTCTGCACCTGGAAAAAAATTATAATGAAAACACATTACGTGTTAAAATGCATGTCGAGTGCCAAACTATAGATAATGTTGCCATCTAGCAACCATGCTGCCAAAGTTTTCGCCAAGCCTTCCACTAGTCACATGATGTATCCATGAACCAATTTTTTTTATCAGCAAGTCTGGGAAAGCTCGGTCTACTCTTATTATTAGTCTATGATTAAAATATGTGTCATCGATGTCATCATGCCACTCTTACTCATTCACTCTACAAATTCATTTTTCTTAAGATTCAAAATACTGTTCCCGAAAGTAACCCCTCCCCCCTATTTTCAAAACAAAACTTGTAAATTTTAGGAGAGAGGGAGGTTATAATCGAGATTTTTTTGAAAAATTAGCCAAAATAATTGTTTTTAGTAGTATTAATTTTAGGGTACAGAAAAGAAACAATAAGTAAATAACAGTTAATATTAATGAAGAGTGAGAATTTGATTAATTAAATCCTTTCATAATTCTCCTGTTGTAATAAATTGTACGTGAGTGCCTTTTTTTTAAGAAAAGATTTTTCACCTTAAGTTGGCAAAACCCCTATAATTTAACGCTTGAAAATTCATCATGTGCTGAATGTAATAAGGTCACAGTAAAAGAAGCAAAATCTTAATGTTCTTGTTTCAAAATAGAAGCATAAATCACAAACAAAACCACAGATTCTCTACAAAAATCTTAATTTTGAAACTGCCCTTTACAAAATTCGCGAATGTAAAAATAGACAAATCTCTTGCTCGATTTAGTAAAATTTAAATTTCCGATTATCTTAAACTCGTTCAAGTACTGTATTTCTGCTTTAAAAAAGGTTATTTTTAAGCTTTGTGCTACTTTTTATGCAACGCGTGTCTAAAATGGCATCGTGTTAAAGATTGTTTATTTTCACAAGTCAGAACAAAAATGTGGTTTCCAAAATGAATAAAAAGCAGTACAATTGCACAAATTTTTTTTGTTATACAAATGAACAAAAAAAAGGCGCCTTGCATCAAAAGGAGTCTAGACATTTTCGAAGGAATATACCATGGAGACCGTTTTTTATTTGTTTAAATCATTTTCTTTTCTTTCTTTCTTTTTTCTTTTTTTATAGAAAAGAAAACCTGTACATGGAGGGGGAAGATAAATCTCTGTAAAGGCTTTCTAAGTAAAGCAGAAAATATTATCTTGTTTTTTTTTTTTTTTTTTTTTTTGAGAGAGAGTGGCAAATGAAGATGATCGGAAAGTTTTTAGGTGAAGGGGGGGGGGGGGAATTGGGGATTATAAAATTATTTCACTTCTCTTGCGTATGAGTGATATTCTGATATTTTTTTTCATTATTAATAAAAGTTTGAAACATAGCTGCAGTTTTAAAAAGTGGCCGCTAATAAAACCGAGTCTACCGGCCACTGGCTACCAACCAAATTTCCCAATTTTCAACTTTAGCATTATCCTGCAGAAGGACAATGCCTGATGACAACAATCCTCTACATTTGTTCTGAGTCACCCTTTTTTACGGCATTCAGCAATCAAATTACAGCACACACTTCACACTCGGCGGGAGATGCCATTGTTCGAGGCATGTTTCCTCATTCACTGCGTGCTCTGAAATAACCATAGCGACCTGATGCACTGCACAATCTTACTTCAGAGATTGCGCAACAAATCTACTCACAGCATAATCCACTTGACATTCTGGTTTTCATTCCGCGATCGATCTGACCTTGAAAGAGAAAAAATCCTCTTAAAACTTGGACGGATTTATGAAGGGGCAAGGGGGGTCAATGGCCCCCCAGTCTTGGGAGGACTTTATACGTGGTAACAACACACCTTCAAAAATGTGAAAAGAAAAAAAATCATTTTTTTTTCTTTTTTTGAAAAGTTCAAAAGTGAAAATGAAGAGAATAGCGACTGTCCTTTTCTGATGGGGGGTGGGGTGGGGGGTGCGCTGTACACTGTATTACAAAGAGTAAAGCTGTCACCGGGTTGTTGAAATGTGTTGAAAACGACTACTTTGAATTGAAAACCATTAGAGCAAGTATTTAAGTGAAAATATGAGTAATCGGTTGCTATACTTAAAATAATCAATAACTGTTTCAACAAATTGGAAACTAAAACAAAGATTTAACAAAAAAAAAATCGGATTCACCTATAAACTAATCAAGCTATAGTTGAGGGCACCCGCTTCGTTGAAAGCCCCCAACTCCGAAAAATTTCATGATTTGTTCTTTAAAGAAAAGTACTTGAAAAAATAAATTCCATTTTACAGTGCTTGAAAACCTTGAAAATTTGGAAAAGTGTGGATACAAACCATAAATTTAAAAATTTATAACAAATGATGGAGGGTAGGGGGAGAAATGCCGAAATGTGTCAAATTTAGCTCCTTGCCACATCCTGCATCAAAAATATAAAAATCATAGTTCTCACGTTTCTGTAGCATATTACTTGAGATAAATTTTTGTGACTCGCATGTTTCATATATTGCTGTTTATTTAATCTCGAATGCAGTAATTTTGGAAATTATTTTGTATTACTTGCTTTTATCTTACTTCTTCTGCATATTGTTAATCTGTTCAACCTAAGAGGAAACAAAAAAAAAAAAACACTACCTCTATTTTTTTTCTCTTTTTTTGCACTACAGTCGTCCCTCGCTACTTCGCGCTTCGACTTTCGTGGCTTTATCTAGTTGACAAATTTTTTTTTTTTAAATATAGTAAATATCCTTTTTTATGCACTCGTGTAAACTTTTTCTACAAAAGAATAACAAAGTATATGTCTTTTAAGTAAGGTCTGAGGGGTAGTTGTACTCGTTGAGGGACGAAGAAAGTGTAGGGAATCGCTATTCCATTTTAACCGTTAAGCACTAAATATGAATCACTGTAATATTACTAGGGGATAAATACATCTGTAAATGGTGTTCAACCTTTTTAAGTTGTACACGTAAATGTAGAGGAAGACGGAGGCACCTACGGTCACTAACGGGCAATTGATTCTTCATCGAACAAGTTGAGGTTTTTTCATAGATTAGTAATAGTGTATGAGAACTGCGTGTGTGTGTAGTTTATTTCTCAATAATTGACAACGTGATATCGATTACGTCTAACATATCTAATTTTCTCATATTTTGTGCAATACAGTAGAAGGCCGTTATAACGCCGAGCTATATAACGCAATTCTCTATAAACCGCACAACTTTTTAGAAGTAAACAATAGGTTTTGAAGCTTAAAAAATTCTTCTGCTTTGCATTGCAAACATACAAATTGTTAGGCAAAGTAAATTGTGAAAGCTTTTCATCTTAATTCAAAGCTTTTAAATTTAAAATGAGTACTCATAGTAAACATAAAATATCAAATGGCTCTTGAAAAGGCAGCTGTTATGCAAATCATGTAGCTAGCAGAAGTGCAGGATTTTGATTGTGAAACATATTTATTTGTGAATAACTAATTTTAATATTGGTGCTTTAACATTCATTGTAGATAAAGCTCATTCTGAAATGCTAATATTTAGATATAGTCTGAATGTTAGTTTCGAAATTTGTGAAATGATCTATATAATGCAAAATCCTGTATAACGCAAAAGCTGCGGTCCCAAGGTGTGCGTTATAACGGTCTTCTACTGTATATTAAGTAATACAAATGTAATGGTAACTAAGGGTGCTGTTTCATGTCTAGGGGGCACTAACTATGATAAAAACCTAATTAAATTGCCGTAAGTAAGTTTTATGCGCTCTAATTATAAAAATATATACAGAATCCTACTTCGCGGAAATTCAGTCATCGCGGTCAAGTCTGGAACGAATTAACTGCGATAAACGAGGGTTGACTGTACTTGTGATTGAAAATAAAAAGTTGTTGTAATGAGAAATCAATAATTTTTTTTCTTTTAAACTGAAAATGTTGTTGTTGTCCCTGATCCCCCCTGGAACACCCAAGGTAATGAATAACGAAGGCGTTAATCCACTTTTGAGGCTAACATGAGCGGCTTCCGTTTGACTGAAGCCCCAGTTTAGGTGGAAATCCGACTTTTGCTCAGACACATAAGACAGATAGCAAAATTCAGATTTATTACAATACAAGGAAATCAGAAGAACACCCAGGGTGGTGAGCGGGAGTCAAACCTGTGCCTCTCTGCATGCAAGCAGTTGCTGAGCAATATTGCTCAGCCACCGAGGCCCCAAACTTAAAATACAGTCGGACCTCCATATATCGAAGTAGCAAATTGCCGGAAAAAAATTCGATGTATAGAAATTTTGATATGTAGAAACAATCTTATTTTATCCTAAAAATCTCCTAAAACATTAAAATTAAAGATAATTTTCGTGCATGAAACCCAATTTCTAATTTATACGAGCATTGGATTAAATAAAAGTTAATAACTGAAAAATTAACAGAAATTACATTTTTGTGCCTTCATACATCTTCATTCTTCAGCAATTCAACTTGATTCGCAACATGAGGAGATTTTCGTTTTGACAATGTAATCTTGAGAAAAGTAAAAAATCAATCTACTTAACTTGAATGATTTTTACTGAAGATAAAAAGACTAGGAATAATAATCAACAGACAAAAAGGATAACTTGAAACTGATTTTACAGTGTTACTGGTTACAACTAAGATTTGAAATAAACTTGAGGGAATTTAAGAACTCCAGAACGGAACAACGACCTATCTACACACTTCTCAAACCCAGATTTCTTATGAGTTTCTTAGCAACCTTTAGTGAACATAATTTTCTCCCCTAACCTTCATTTTCCATGAGACAATCAGTCTAAAGTTTAAAAAAAAAATCTACAAATGTCTCAAATTTTTTTTCGATATATAGAGATTTTTTCGATATATAGAAACAATTTTTCTATGTAATGAACATTGAAATTTGCTGGGATTTCGATATATAGAAAATTTCAATATGTGGAAGTTCGATATATGGAGGCTCAACTGTAGTTGTTTCTTACAAAGTTAGAACAATACTGTAAAACAGTACAATCAAGTACTAAATTTCAGAGACTGGAAAGGCAAATTTAAGTGGCTTAAATATTTTTAACTGTTCTCGAGTCCTTGAAACGGATTAGATGAGTCTTTGAAATTCCTAAGCAAAGGATGCTTCAACTTTATTTCTTATCAAGGGTATAAATTATGAATTGTCCAAATAGGCCTATTTTCTAAATCTATATGCCATTTCTTTTAAGGCATTTTTTTTTACTATTAATCATTTTCTATTTAATTCATTGTTGTATTTGTCGGTGGGTTGGAGGCGTGATCAAAAACTGATTGAATTGAACCAACAGCCAAAGTAAGCAAATAACAATGCATAATCTTCTATTCTTTCTTGCTTTTTCTCTCTGAGAACTGCTGTCATTGATTCGTCAACCCAAAAACAATTTTTATTGTGTACCTATTATCGTAATTTGCAAAAGAGTGTTTTGCTATTTGTCTCTGAGATTTTAGTAGTTCCAATTACCCCTTCCAAGGCTTCAAAATACAGAATTTTGTATCTATTTTACAAAAATTCCTCCGGGGCCACCTTAGACATTATGTATAATGCATGTGGGGACGGGGGGGGAGGGGCTTTAAAAAATGGCCTTTTTTGCCACTGATAGAAAAGTTGACCAGACTACTAAAGAGACCCAAACCCTGAAATAGCTTAGCGGCATGCTAAGTCTAATTGCAGCCAGTTGTAATCAATACAAATGATAATGCTAAAAAAAAAAAATGCTGCCCCCCCCCCCCCCAGGAACTCAGTTCTGAATCCACCTATGTCTTAAAATGCATTTTTATGATTATAAATTCGAAAATTTTATGGGGAAAACCCCCAGACCCTCCACTCTCCCACCCTGCATCATGTAGAATACTGTACTCAGGATTACGTTCATCTTGTCAATACTTAGACCTAGTAGTGACTTTTTCTTATTCCAAAAATCTGAGACCCATTATATTTCCCTTATTTCCCTGTGTTTAAGACACGTTTGAAATAATTCAAGAGCCATCAATTTCATACTCCCCCCCCCCCCCCTTGCTTTTTTGACAGCCTGCGCATATGCATCTAGGACAAGTTATCTAAAAAGTGTTCATAATTTTAATTTGTACATTAGCAAGCTTAAAATTTTGTTATCACACAAATGTAGTTGCTTCTGAAAATTGCATGAATTTCATATTTTCATAAAGTATTAAAACCCTTTCGTGTGGGTAGGGAGGGGAGGGGCCAAAACCAAAAATCACCACTAAAAGCCCTAGAGGGCTACACTGCGCCAAACAATTTTTTATTATTTACAATTTATTTTTCATTCAAGAATAAAGTCAAGTAAGTAGAAGTAAGCATATTTTGAAGTAAAAAGCATAAAACTTCAAGTACTAGTATTAAAAAAGGGGGGGGGTCGAAAGAACATATAAACGTTAAAAACATTTAAACAAATAGAAGATAAAGAAAAATGGACGAAACAATGTCTTGCAAAATATGGAAAGGACGAAATCAAATAATGACGTAACGAACACTAAATTAAAAAGGATAAACCAATCTCTCGGAGGAAGGAGTACAAATTGCGATGAGTTGGTTCCCCCAGCAACTCGTTCAAGAATGGGTTAAAGTTATTAAAATACTTAAAATGTGTATGATTAAAATTTTGGCAGTTGCATAAAATATGCAACACTGTCTCATTGATGTTACATTTAATTAGTGATGTAAAATACCCGGGTATTTATTTTTAGGGGTAAATACCCAGGGTATATACCCGGGTAAATACCCAAATTGGGTATATACCCGGGTATTTATTTCAAAAATTTATATTCAACTAAAATACTTTTCTGTATGTATTCCACTATGTATACATATAACTAACCATATACAAAACAAATTTTTGCCCAAAAATTGTATTTTGATCACATATTCAAAGAATTATTGTGTAAAACAACTTAGCAATCTAATACGATATTCGCATTTAATGTGTTGGATATGCCTAATCAATGTTGATAGCCAAATTTCAGATATAAAAAGCCATTCTACAAAAAGTTAAAAGCTTAACTGGTTACAAAAAAGCAAACATCAATTTTTTAAGGTCCTAGTCTTTTATTACCCAGTAATATGTCCCTGCATGACATCAAAATGTAACGAAATGCCGCTCAATTTTTTATTAATATTTATTTACCTATATCCTACATGCAGAAATTTCCTCCAAACCTAGTTCAAGTGTTGAGGTGTATTCTGCAGATAACGTATCGGTCCTTAGTTCGCTTAATTCATTTTGATATTTTGACTTTCACTTCATATTGTATTTCAAGCATATGTATTGAGTGTGAGAAAAAAAAAGAGACGTTGCAGCTGATATGCTTTAATTTAAAGAGCAAAATAATTTAATACTAAAAATAAATGTAGTACAACAAAAATGTTAGCATAAAAATACTTGATCATTCCTTTTTCAGTATACGGTTTGTTTTTTAAAAAGAAAATCATCACTTTTTGATATCACCTAATTTTTTTTCAAAATGCGCAATTACTAGGTAATTTACCCTGCCTTTGGATAAATATCGAAAAAAATATTAACCTTCCCACCCTACATTACTTCTTGCGTGTATTAAAAATAGTTTGAACACATTTTCCTCATGAAGTACCGAGGAGCAAATGAGCAAGGCAACAGAAAACAATATTTTGATTTCTTTTTTGCTTATTAATGTGAAAACTGTTTCTGTATTTGCCAGGTTATCACTTAAACAGCAGTAAAATAAATAAATAACATCATAGTCTTAATAACTTTTCAGTTTATTCTTCCAAACATCCCTCATGCTTCCTTTTTTTTCTTTCCCTTTGGATATGACTAACCTAGATTATGATTTTGAAATCCTGAAGTTCATCATTGAATTACTTATACTTCTCCAATTATGACATTGAAAAGAAAGATTCTTTGGTTCACGATAAGTTTCTTTCATAATTTCATCAAATCTTTCAATAAAAATTATTATAAACTGTGTTATACATATGTATGTATCGGTTTTACCAATTATTTCATATTTAGATTTTAAAAAAAATTTCCCATTCACTTTTTGCATTTTTTGCCTGGTATGCCCGATGCGAAGACGAGTTAATAAAACTTGTTCTCTCCTGGTAAGTTGTAATGATTTGAAACCTTTAGTATACCACTAATATTTGTATATATATGTGTGTGTGTGTGTGTGTGTGTTTTTTAGTTGTTGCCTAATTTTTTTTTTTTGCAGCAATAAGCTGGACTGCCTGATCTGAAATCAACCTCACTGCATGTGAAAAGCATACTTGAAGAAATCCATATTCAGGCCGTGTGGTTCGTTATCATCATCTACAGCTTCACAGTTTTGAAGGGGCATGAGTGTCAAAAAACTTTATTCCTGTGAGTATTGCTCAAAGACATTTTCTCAATCTGCGCACTTAAAGACACATAAGAGGGTCCACACCGGCGAAAAACCATTCTCATGCGATACTTGTTCAAAGTCGTTTTCACAATCTTCAAATTTAAAGACACATATGCTGAGCCATGTTAGCCAAAAACCCTGTCTGTGTGACATTTGCTCAAAAGCCTTTTTAAACGCTTCGGACTTAAAGAGACATATCATTACCCACTTCGGCGAGAAACCTTTTTCGTGCGACATTTGCTCAAAGACATTTTCTCAATCTTCTCACTTAGGAGATCATAAGAAGGTTCACACTGGCGTAAAAGCCTATTCGTGTGACATTTGTTCAAAGACATTTTCTATATTTTCAAATTTAAAGACGCATTCGAGAATCCATACCGGCGAGAAACCTTATTCGTGTGAGTATTGCTTGAAGACTTTTGCTGATGCTTCGGGCTTGAAGAACCATATCAGGACCCACACTGATGAAAAGCCGTTTTCATGTGACATTTGCTCAAAGACGTTTTCTCAATCTTCGAACTTAAAGCGACATAAGAGAGTACATATTGACAAAAAATCTTTTTCACAGGAATAATCATCGGCATTTTCCAGCGCTTTAAAATAAGAAACGCATTTGAGATCCAATGCAGTCAAAGTGTCATACTCATACGAGTACTGTTCGAAGACTTTTTCCTGTGCTTCAAGCTTAAAACAACATGGCAGACTACGTACTAGCAAAAAATTGATTTTGTGTAAACATTGTTGAAAGTTATTTTCTCAAATTTCCAACTTTAAGAAGCATTTTCAAGTCCCTTTATTGGTGAAAAAAAATATATTTTGTAACAAATACCTTGTGTCAAAAGGCATTTTAGTAACTTTTCCTAAACAGCGGTTGAAAAACAATTGGCTTTTGTGATAAAATCTAAGAACTAGAGTGCTTGGTATAAAGAATTTGTTCTGTTTTTTTAAATATTCTTCAAAGTTCCTTTTGAAATTTAACTAACAAACAAAGGCTGGCAGAGTTTTTGACAGAGTTTATGCCAAACCTAGTTTTTGAGTAATATGTTCCATACCAACAATAACAAGGGTTCATATTTGAAAAACATTAAGATCTTTTCATGCATTGAATGACTATGAGAACATTTGATAATCCTTCTTTCTGAAAATTGACCGTCTTTTGAATTTCATGCAAGAGCACATTCACACTGTTCAATGATGGGAGAGCCATCGGGTACTGACGATACTCCAAAGCAGCGTTTATGTGAATATTGTTCAAAGTCCTTTTCGTACGCGTCAGATTTGGAAAGGCATTTGAGAAAACATACGGGCGAGAAACCATATAGCTGTGACCTTTGCCCCAAGGCGTTTTCTAGACTTTCACATTTGAAAACGCATTTGAATATGCATACTGGCGAGAAGCTATTTGCATGCGAACATTGCTCAAAGTCGTTCGCGTGCGTGTCAGAATGGGAAAGACATTTGCGAATACATACCGGCGAGAAACCATTTACGTGCGAACATTGTTCTAAGGCCTTTTCCGACTCTTCACACTTGAAAAGACATTTGCAAATGCATACCGGAGAGAAACCATTTAATTGTGAACATTGCTCGAAAACATTTTCTAGGCTTTCATATTTGAAAAAACATTTGAGACTAGTTGCTGGTGATAAACCGTTTTCATGTGACATTTGTTCCAAGGTTTTTTCCCAGTCTTCTCACTTAGAATATCATAAGAAAATCCACACGGGCGTAAAAGATTATTCGTGTCAATATTGTTCAAAATCGTACTGTCATTCTTCAAATTTGAAGACGCATTTGAGAACTCATACCGGTGAAAAGCCGTTTTCATGTGACATTTGTTCAAAGACTTACGCTCATTCTTCGAGCTTAAACAAGCATAAGAGAGTGCATATCGGCTTTAAGCAAGAAAATTCTTAGACATTTTCCAGCTCGTCAAGATAAAAAATGCATTGAGATCCAATCATGGCCACACTAAATTTTGTTTAGGCTTATAAGCCGTGGGAATCGAATACAAATACAAATGTGACAACCAGCAACAGGACCTGGGCCTAGCTAGGCTGGTCCTAGTCAATTAATTAGTCCCCAATGAAGATCAATTGCCCTCTTAAAGCTATCCACCCCCTTGCTCATTACCGCCTCTTCCTGTAAACTATTCCAAGTGCCCACGACCCTGCTAAAGTAGTAGTTTTTCCTAAGTTCCAAGTTAGCCTGAGATTTAAAAAGCTTAAGACAATGATCACTGAAACTCATGATCATTGTCAAAGAGGGCACTACAGGGAATTCCTGTTTTCCATTATGTTGCCTTTGATTGGTAAGTGCTCAGAATTACGTTCGGCACCTCTTGTGGTCAAAATAGGTGATGTTCAATCAAAAATAAACAAATTTTGAAATGTTTACAATCATTGGTGGATACATTGGATCCCGTTCAG
The DNA here is from genome assembly GCF_026930045.1 of Uloborus diversus. Taxonomy (NCBI): domain Eukaryota; kingdom Metazoa; phylum Arthropoda; class Arachnida; order Araneae; family Uloboridae; genus Uloborus; species Uloborus diversus. The sequence continues at coordinate 4,857,282 of NW_026558098.1, read as the reverse complement.
CTCCTCTTGTGGTCAAAATGGGTGATGTCCAATCAAAAATAAACAAACTTTGAAATGTTTACATTCATTGGTGGATACATTGGATCCCATTCAGCTCCTCTTGTGGTCAAAATGGGTGATGTCCAAACAAAAATAAACAAACTTTTAAATGTTTACATTGATTGGTGAATGCATAGGATTCTGTTCAGTGCCTCTTGTGATCAAATGGGGAACATATCAAGTTTCGAATTTTTCGAGAATTTCAAGAGAAGATTATAGTTGCATTGGTTTAACACAGAAAAGTCATAAATTTTCAAGGCCCGTAAAGGATCAGCAGCATCTAGTGTGGCCATGATCCAATACAGGCGAAAAGTCCTATTCATGTCGGTGTCGTTCAAAGACATTTTCTCGTGTTTTGAGCTTAAAATAATGTGACAGACTTCATTCTAATTATTTTTGTGTGAAATTTTGTTTCTAACTATTGGTTAATAACCTAAATTCAATGCTTTTTCTTGCCATAAAAATTTGCAAAGTAAATTACGTAACTGATGTGTGGTGTGGTGGTGTAAAAAGTATAATAGATAATGACTGATCAATAAAGTTTCATAGTTAAGAAAAAAATTTTTGAACTTTAAATATGCACTATGAATTAAGGTAACAAAACAGTACGCTCTCTATTTAATTACTTTCAAGGGACCACAAAAAATCGTCCGTAAATAGAATGCTTTTAACACTATAGTGGACCATCTGAGACCATGAAAAGCCGATGTTAAATAGAGAACGTCGTTAAATAGAGCGTCGTTAAACAGAGAACTTACTGTAATATTTTTTTTGCTCATATTGTAATGTTCAAGACAATCACTTAACCTTACTATTGCTTAAAACCTTGATTTTTTTCCAATGCTGTTTTTGTGACTTGTGTTGCTTTCCTTGCCGAAGTGCAATATGATAGTCTGCATGGATAAGATGGCGTACTCGTGCAAATGTTGGTGGAAAGTATTCCATATAGATTCCAAATAGCAGAATCGTGTGAAGACCCATACTGGTAAAAAAATCATTTTCTTGAGAATTGTGTTGAGAAGCATATTATGATGCTCCAGACCTCAGTATCATGTGAGTCTTTACTGCTGCATATTTTTAAAAAGCAATCTGTTGAGCACCAAAATTACAGATTCGTGCTGGAAACAATACTCCCGCCACTTTTCTTTAAAAGTGTTTTATTTCACAATCGAAGAAACATTGTACTAGTGCAGCATTTCTTAATTTTTTGAATGAGTGGAACCCTTTGAAATGCAGTAGAAGACCGTTATAACGCACACAGTGGGACCAGAGCTTTTGCGTTATACAGGTTTTGGCGTTATATAGGTCATTTCACAAATTTTGAAACTAATATTCAGATTATATATATTAGCACTTCAGAATGAGTTCTATCTGCAATGAGTATTAAAACACTAATTATACAACTGATCATTCACAAATAAATATGCTTTACAATTAAAAGAAAGTGAATTATCCTGCACTTCTGCTAGCTTCACGGTTTGCATAACAGCTGTATTTCCAAGAGCCATCTGGTATTTTCTTCTTACTGTGAATAATAATTTTCATTTTAAAGCTTTGAATTAAGCTGGAAAGATGAAAAACAGTTTCAAAATTTAATTTTCCTGACAATTTTTATGTTAGCAAGACAAAACAGAGGAATTTTTTTAACTTAAAAACCTATGGTTTACTTCTGAAAAGTTGTGCGGTTTATAGAGAATTGCGTTATATAGGTAGGCGTTATGAAAGTATTCTACTGTAACCTCTCTTTTTCTTGGAACTCTTGTTTTTTTCGTAAGGTATATAGTCTAATTTGAAGCAACATTCTTGAAATGTTTTATTTACAGTCAAAGTGAAAATTATTTCAAATAAAAAATTTTAATGCCAAAATGCAATTTCAAAATTTAACAAAAAGTAATACCTAAAAAAAACTTTGAAAAAAAAATGCAGACAGAAGAAAAAGTTTAAAATTTGAGCATAAGTTTTGAAAAGTCATTGTTTTAACATATTTTTTTAAATTTTGTGAAAAGCAAGGAAAATAGAGATTGAGAATTTCGTGGAATCCTTGATTGGTTTCCATGCAAGGGCGCCCATATGGGGGGCAAGGGGGCTTGAGCCCTCCTCGGAAATTAGAACTTTCTTGCTTTTAGTACTTTTTTCTTTGCAAAAATATAAAAATATTTCTTCTCCAGTCATTAATGAATAAATAATTAAAAATGTAAAATTTTAATGACTCTAATCTGTCCTGAAATCTGCCTCCGTGGGGAAAATATACTGCTAAACCATGGTTAAAACATCTGAGCACCCCCCCCCCTTACAATTTTGCATATAGGCGCCCTTGTTTCCTTGGAACCTCTGGGTTCGGCAGAACACAATTTAAGAAACGCTGTACTAGTACGCTTCCATACTGTACGCTGTACTAGTACGCATTGTACGCTTCCATGCAAGGGTGCCCATATAAGGGGGCAAGGGGGCCTCGAGCCCTCCTCGGAAATTAGAACTTTCTTGCTTTTAGTACTTTTTTACTTTGCAAAAATATAAAAATATTTCTTCTCCAGCCATTAATGAATAAATAATTCAAAATGTAAAATTTTAATGACTCTAATCTGTCCTGAAATCTGCCTCCATGGGGAAAATATTCTGCTAAACCATGGTTAAAACATCTGAGCACTCCCCCCCCCCCTTAAAATTTTGCATATGGGCGCCCATGTTTCCGTGGAACCCCTGGGTTCCGCAGAACACAATTTAAGAAATGCTGTACTAGTGAAAAATCGTTTCGCTGTGATTGCGGCTCTAAAGTATTCAAAATGTGAGAACACTTATGGAAATTACTGCATAGACGGTAATATCATAAATGTTGTCTAAAAGCATTTTCTTTAGTAGAATTGTCCTAGGCAACTATCCATACAGCCAAGAAATAATGACTTATGACATTTTCTTATTGATGCCAATTGAAGACAGGTAATAGAATTTATGATTCAGACTCTTAGTAGAATCACATGTAAATTCATTCTGAAGCCAAAGCTATATTGCTTTGCTTGTTGCTTCAATGCAATGTATTAGATTTAGTTGTATGCCAATTAAATGATCAACTCAGAAGTGTGCATAGTAATTGTGATTCATTTAAATTATTTTTTATAAATTAATTTAAGTACCTATTAGAGAGGTAAGTTAATTTTTTGTTCATTAAATAGTTTTTTTAAAATTTCTTTGTTTATTTGTAAAATATTTCAATTGTAAGACTAAAAATGTTTGCTTCGTTTTCAATGTACTTTTTATAAGTTATCTATAATCAATTAGATTTTTTATATGAGATTAGCAAAAATATTGTTCAGTAATGTCCTAAAAAAAAATTAACCTGTTTTTAGCAGAGTTGGAAAGGTTTTGGACACTGTTTTTAGAGAAAATTGTATTTTATGAGGAAATATCAAAAATAGAGTAAAATGTATCAAGGTAATGTTTTATATTGAACATTTATTCTATGTGTACAATGTGTGTGTGTGTGTGGCAGGAGTGACCCACCCCCTCAATGGCTGGCAGCAAGAAAAGGTTACAAAGAACAAAATGGCAAAAACAAACACAATACACAGAACAAGGAACAATACAGGAACAAAAAAGCAAAATAGGATATCGCATAGAGTGCCTGCCAAAGTTGTAGACCATTCTGCCCTGTTAAACCGTTGCCCAGGGTGCACCTCGTGGAGGTAAATATACAATGCACCCCATTTGAAAATTAAACATGTGCGTAAATGTGTATTCCTCAAAAACAATAACATAAGAAAGAGACATTCAGACATTTCAAGGCAAAGTAGCCGACTAATTTAGTACTGTACAGTGATTTAAAAGAAGAAGAAAAAAAAATAATTGTGGTGTATTTTTATTATTTTTTTCAGGAACTCGCTTTTTACAAGCACTCAGACTCGGTTATAGCAAATATCGCCGTCCCTTTGCGCTCCTTATAAACGAATTCAACTTTACTTCATTTGAATTCATCTAGCATAGTTGAATGTTTGTTTATGAAATGTGCCAACGTCAACAGGAGCTGCAGAGATACTCCCCTCTCGATGATTCCGAGGTCAGAATGAAATTTTTCTTTATAAACGTGTTTATAAAATAAATGAATATCAATGTTTTGAATGAATTTAATAGCAATTATGACATTCATGTACAGCTCGGTATACAGAATCTGGTTCTCCAGTGCGGCCAAAATGCTAATGTTATTTATAGGGATGAACCAAATATTTGATTAGTATTTGGTATAAACACATATTTCCCAGACAAAACAAATACAGTAGCCGCGGCTTAATGTAATCACTTTGCGACAAATATAATTTAATGACAATAGCCGACTGATAACAATAACTGAAAAAAATCCAGGAGACACAAAATAATGATTTTATTTCCCAATTAAGGTGCATTTATTTTGGCAACCTCAAATTAAAATCATAATGACTCAACTGAATGCAGTTTCAAATGATAAATTATTAAATTAACAGAATGGAAATATCTGAATTATAAGAAGTTAAAGCTAAGTTATGCAATTTTTAATCACATAGTAATAGATGAAGTAAAATATGACCGTTTTCCCCTGACATTCGTAAACCAGTTTCAAAGCACATTCAGCTTTTCTATCTTTTCCAGCATGATTTTGCTTGTTGTTTAAATTTTAATTTAACTTGGCCTTGTTTTCAATCTCGACACAATTATTTAATATACAAAGCAAAGGCAACAATGGAGGTCCTACATCAATGCCACGTCCAGCGACTGAATTTTTTTAGGTGTAAAAGAAAGTTTTCTTATGGGGAGTCTGTAGTCACTGGGGGCAAACTTTCTGTAACTTCATTCCTAGAAAAATTTTCATCTGCTGTTGAAAATCACGTAATGCTACACAGAAAGTTAGTCTCATCAGGGTTTGCCTATGTATTTCTGTTAATTGAGGAACAAAAACGTGGAAAAATTGAAAGTTTATGAAAAAGTGATAACAATAAATGAAGACGCTGGTTACAATATCCGACTTTTTTAACATGTGTTATCATACAAGTGTTCCGGGACTTCGTGATTCTGATAACATTAAGCGAATGATAACATTAACAGTGATCACATTAAGTGGCGCCTACTGTATTCAGTTTGATCGAATATTTTAATTTTTAGTATGGTTGGTATGTTTTTGCCAAAGGTAGAAAGAAATAGCGAAATCCGTCCGGGCGCGCAAAAAAACATTTTTACCAAAGTGGCAAAGATAGATGTACTTCATTTGTGTGGATAGGGTGTAGCTAGTTTACTTTTTGGTAATTTTAGCTCTAAGCTACTTATTTTTATGTTTTTAAACTTAAAATATTTAATGCATCACTGAAACAGTAATAATACTATGAATGTGGGAAAAAAAAGTGGAGAGCAAATAATAGTAAGATAACTTACTAATTTTGATTTTAACCATTAAACCACAATCATAGATGGATTACCGATTTGGTTATGCTATCAGAATATTAGAAATTTGAAGAGTTGCATATAATGTTGAAATTATTAAATTATGTTACAATTTAAGTGAAATAAATGAAAATAAGATAAAACTTGTTTAAAACTAGAACTTTATTTCTTTTTAAATTGCATTAGAAATAGCAAGTTTTGGAACGTTATCTATTTCCAAAGGGTTTTCCAATTTTGTTCGAGTTATTTCAAATCGTTTTCATTATCAAATTAATAATATTGAAAAACTTTACTCATCTGTTCTGATTTAAGTTTCAATTGAATTGTGTGCAAAATGAAATTGTTCTTTTGTTCATTTTGAAAATCGAGCCAGTTCTCCAGTTTTTGCTGCCGTACTGGCAAAATCACAAACTCTAATATTTGGCAACCGAATAGAAAGCAAATTTAAGCACTCAACAGTTGGTTAACAAACACGTTTTTTTGCATAACGAGTAAAAGTTATTGGGAAAATATCATAGTGCGTAATTAATGCAAATTTTAACTTACTAATACGGTAAAGTATGCACGCAATAATACCAGACAGCCCGGTTATCATATCCAGAGACTGCAGTTTTGTTCACATTAGAACCCATCAGTCTGGATTAGTGAATAACCGAGCCAGAGGCTGATGTCATCTTGTTGAAGCTGAGAGTGCCAACAAAGTGGTAGATACGGGGTTCCTCAAGGATCAGTGTTAGGGCCTGTTTTGTTCATTGTTTTTATGAACATTATTCACAAAAATATTTCTGGGAACATGAATTGTTTTGCTGATGATGTCAAAGTTATGGGGACTGTAGAAAATGAAGAACAAGCAAAACAGCTGCAAGAGGATCTAGATCATATTACGGAGTGGGCTGATAAATGGGGTATGGCTGTTAATGTTGGGAAATGTCAAGTGCTACATTTAGGGCATGGAAATAAGTGTACAAGTTATTATTTGTAAGGTTCAGTCATTAGTCAGGCAGACAAGGTTACTGATCTGGGGGTCTTAATAAGTCAGGATTTAAAGTTTAGCCAACAGTGCAGCATTGCTAGTAACAAGGCCAATAAGATGCTTGGTTTTATCAATAGATCTATTTCAAACAATTCTAAAGAAGTTCTTCTGCCCTTATATAGAAGTTTGGTAAGACCCCATTTGGAGTATGCTGTTCAGTTTTGGTCAACTTATCTTAAGAATGACATTAATGTATTGGAAAGGGTTCAAAGGCTCATAAATGGACTTCCTCACTCGGACTACGATTCCAGGCCTAGAAGGCTAAAAATGTACAGTCTTGAGCAAAGAAGAGACCGAGGGGACATGATTCAGTTGTTTAAATTTATTAAAATGAAAGATGTTACGGGGCTGAAGTTTAGCACTGAAAACAGGACAAGGGGTCATTGTTTTAAGCTATTTAAATCTCAGGCTAATATGGACGTTAGGAACAATTATTATTTTAGCAGGGTAATAGGTCCAGTAAACGGTTCCGTTAACCATGGAACAGCTTACCGGAAGAGGTGGTAATGAGCAAGGGAGTAGACAGTTTTAAGAGGGCCATTGATCTTCACTGGGGATTGTAAATTGACTAGGACCAGTCTCGCTGGGCCCAGAGCCTGTTGCTGGTCGTCACTTTTGTATTTGTATAGATTTAATTAGCGAATGTCCGCAGTATGGTGCGGTTCGACTCTGGAATTGAAGGCAAAGCTTAGATATTTAGCGGTAAGTTACCACCCCTAAGCCAGGACTGAGGCAGAACTACATGCAATATACCAGACAGCCAGGTTATTCACTAACCTTGACTGATGAGTCCGTAATAAGGACGAAACTGCAGTCTCTGGGATAATCGGTCTGTCTGGTATATTGTATCAGGGGGTGCCCACAGGGGGAGGGGATTATGGCGCAAGTTATGCCATCAAAATTTTTTGGGGGGGTGGGAGGGAATTTTTTTAATTTTTTTTATTTGTCTATTTAAATTTATATATTGATTTATTTTTGATTTAAGTTATTTATTTTATTTTATTCTGTTTATATTTCATTTCATTTATTTATTTAGTTTGTATGTGTGCGTGTATGTTTGTCATTGGCATAGCAAAGAACTTTTCTAATAAAATAATGATAATAATGATTAAAAGGAAATAAATAAGCAAATAAATAAAAAATTGTTAAAATAATAAATTAACATATTTTTAAAAAATAAAAAAAATATAAAAGAGAGCGAGAAAATAGAAAAGGGGGGGGGAGAAGGTTAAGAAAAATTTGGGGGGGAGGGGACTTTGCGCCATTGAACTTGGGGGGGGCACTCCTGTATTGCATGTAGTTCTGCCTTAGCCTGGCTTAGGGGCGGTAACCTACTGCTAAATATAGTAAAGTGTGGTTTATAAGTCTTTAAACGAACTGACGTAAAATGTGGCTTTAATGAAAATGACGCATAATCAAAACATTGACAGATCACTTTGATTTCTATGAGGTTGACCTTGCTAGTGCAAATTTCTGCAAACTAATTGTTGCAGGGTTCTAAATGAGTTTTTATGTAACTAATATAAATCAGCAGGGGCGTACTGGCTGACTTTAGCCCAGTCGGCAGAAGAGTATTTTGGTCCACCTCTGTAAATTAAAAAAGTTAAATTAACCAGTACCGGATCTTGATTCTTTCGAGCCGAGTGAAGACATAAAACTACCCCTAGTTCCTATTTTCCCTTAAATTTCTAAATCAAGTTTTAAAGTTCGAAAAACGGAAAATTGTAAAACGTAAAATAAAACTGACACATTTCTTATGTACCTTCAAAGGATACTAATGGCTATAAGTCTGAAAAGACACATCTTTAGGCTTCTATACTGACAACATAGGAAGGACACGAGGAGAGGGAGGAATCGGGTAAATTTCCCCGGAAATTTTTCGAAATTGGTTGATCTGTGTAGGCATAAGGAGAAAAGAATCGGGGAGACTTGCTTTCCCGTATGCGATTCGGAGATGAAAATACTTGTACCGTAGAATACCTTTATAACGCCGACCTGTATAACGCAATTCTTTATAAACCGCACAACATTTTAGAAGTAAACAATAAGTTTTGAAGTTTAAAAAATCACTGTTTTGCCTTGCAAACATAAAAATTGTCAGGAAAATTAAATTTTGAATCAGTTTTTCATCTTTTCATCTTAATTCAAAGCTTTTAAATGAAAATTAGCTTTCATAGTAAAATGAAAATACCAGATGGTTCTTGAAAATGCAGCTGTTATGCAAACCATGAGGCTAGCAAAAGTGCTGGATATTTCACTTTCTTGTAATAAAGAAACATATCTATTTGTGAATGACTCATTGAATAATTCGTGCTTTAATACTCACTACAGATAAAACTCATTCTGAAGTGCTAATATATAGATATATTTTGAATATTAGTTTCAAAATTTGTGAAATGACCTATATAACGCCAAAACCTGTGTAACGCAAAAGCTCTGGTCCCACGGTGTGCATTATAACGGTCTTCTACTGTAAGTGATATTACCATTAAATTGTGATTAATTAATGATTAAATTGCGATTAATTGTGATAAAAATTGAGATCTACCTACATACAATGTTGTTATTTGAATCCCTATGTTGGGTTTATTGTTCATACATCATTGGATTGAAGGTCCTTTTTTTTTGGAATGTTCAATGAAAAGAATAAAGTAAGCAGAAAGGAATAAAGTAGATTAAAAAAAATATATTAAAAAATGTTGAATATTTTGTTTCAATCTAATAAAATTTATCGCTGAAGAAATTGCTTGTTTTTTTGCGAAAGGGATATCCACTGTTTTACATGAATAAATGAATACATCCAAAATGCAATTGGCTGCTTAGGTGTGGTAAAATTGAGGGAAAATGACTAGACTTATGCCAATAGTCACTTGTTACTCTACCAAAACATTTTTAGAAATTCTAAATTCTAAAACTTAGTGTTTGTGCGTAAAACAATTTTTTCGTTTAGCCAAAAAAGGATAAAACTGGATATAATCTGTTCTGAAAGTAAACTCCTCATTTTATTTTTTATTTATCTCGTGCACATAGCCTTCTTCCCTCCTCAGAATTTTTTTTTGTGTTTGCATAGCTTTAATATTATTTTTCTACTGTGTTCAAAATTTTTATGTTTGAGATTTTTTGCCTCTTTTTTTTCAACGTCAGCCAATTCTTTTCGTTATTTTCAGCAGTGATCTGGACAGCTGGACATCGGGCTCCAACTTGTATGATATCAAGTTTCAACTCCAACCTTCCTCATACATCTGGACAAGCTGATTGAAGTAAAGATTTCAAAAAATGCAACTCAAGTAATATTTTCCTGAATGTTAAGACTTAAGATAAAGAGCTGTGTTACCTCATCTGAGGTGGTCAAGGAAAGCAGAGTGTTCCATCTGGTATGCGGAAGTGTTTATCGCTAAAAGACCAGAGTCTTTTTCGTAATGTCACCAATAACTGGATCTAACGTTGTGTATATTTTAATCTAAGATGGTTGAAAAACTCACTGGCAGTTATCATTTTTACTACAGTTTATTTATATCCCAATGTCTTGCCAATTGTTCTCCGTTTTTGAAAAAAAGTGAAACCATTTCAAAAACTGAACTATTTTAATCTAAGATGGTTGAAAAACTAACTGGCAGTTATCATTTTTACTACAGTTTATTTATTTATATCCCAATGTCTTGCTAATTGTCCTCTGTTTTTGAAAAAAAAAGTGAAGGTTTAAAGCACTTATCTTAAATATTCATTTAATTTTGAAACAATAGATTTTTCTGTAGAACGTAATGCATACCTGAGATATAAGCAAACACAGTATTAGATAGTAGATCCTTATGTATTTCATGATTTACTGCAGTGCTAATCTAAGGGAGAGCTAGACACTTAACTTTTAAGTTGATCTTTAAAACATTTAGCTAAGTTTGGAGTACAATGATTTAGAATTCTTCTTCGTTGCTTGCACTTTTTCGGACAATCTCGTACAAGATTGAGTTTAAGAAACATTATCCCATTTTAAGTTACTCTATTGTATTATGTAGGTTTCAAAAAAATTTTAAAGAATCTTTTTATTATGTTGAAGTTCTAAATTCTTGGAACACTACTCTTATCTAAATAGATTTGCTAGGCAACATTTTAGTCTCTTTCTTTTTTTTCTCTTTTTTTGACACTGACAAGAAAATCTGTATAGAAACAAGTTTGCAGAATATAGAAATCTGGGTGTTGAAGGTATATATATTTTTAATGCAATAATCGAGTTATATGCGTCTATTCATAAAACCCTGTCTTTGAAAAGTTAAATTGTTGGAACTTGAAGAAGCTTGTTGTCAGATAAAAAATTTAAAAATGGTTTTTTAAGTGTTCTGTCTGACCACCGATAAAATGGAAAAGCAAACATCCTGTTTACATGCAGAAACAGACGCATTTATAATTTTGCAGAACTCCAAGTTTGCTATTTCAGATGTGTGTTAACTTCTAAATTAAGCATTTTCATTGAGTGGACGAAAAACTCTCTTCAAATTTTCCCATTTCCTCTTCATTCAGGTTGACTCATCTTAACTGGAAGCTTGCCAATTCCATAGAAAATTTTACCAGATGGTAGAGACTTTGTAATGTTTTACGTTTTTCTGAAATAGATTCTGAGGTGTGTTTACTGAAAAACCATTGTTCTTCGAAAGCTCGCTTCTCAAATTTGTTGAGTAAAATGTTCTGTCCCAACAAATGAATTAAATTATATTTAACGAGCACTGAACTCTTGTAGTTTCTGATTGGAGACATTTTCAAATACTTGATCTCTGACAGAAAATCTGAACGTTCTGTCTGAGGAGTCTCTGCTGAAAGCAATTTTACACGGTTGGACAATGGCGAATCCTTCAGAGACGGGTGCTGGTAAAAAGCAGCGTTCATGTGAACGTTGTTCAAAGGTATTTTCTCGAGGCTGGGAATTGAAGATGCATTTAAGAATGCATACTGGAGAAAGGCCACATGCATGTGAATGGTGTCCCAAGACATTTACTCGATTGTCAGCGCTAAAACTACATATTAGGACGCATACCGGGGAAAAGCCGTATTCCTGTGAACATTGCTCAAAGGCTTTTCCCCGTTCTTCCGATTTAAAAAACCATTTGAGATTCCATACTGAAGAAGAACCCTATAGGTGTCAGCTGTGTGCAAAGACATATTCTGGGGCTTCAGGTTTGAAGAAACATTTGGACATTCACACTGGTGAAAGACCATTTGCTTGCGATCTTTGTTCGCTGAAGTTTTCCCGTTCTAACGATTTAAAGAGGCATTTGAGAGTGCATACTGGCGAGAAGCCTTATTCTTGCGAGCATTGCTCAAAGGCTTTTCCCCGTTCTTCCCATTTATACAGACATTTGAGAATCCATACAGGCGAGGAACCTCATTCTTGCAAACATTGTTCAAAGTCATTTGCTGACACTTCCCAATTAAAGATGCATTTGAAAGTCCATTCTGGAGTAAAATCATATTCTTGTGAACACTGTTCAAAGGCTTTTTCCTCTTCTTCCAATTTGAACAGACATTTGAGAATCCATACTGGCGAAAAGCCTTATTCTTGCGAACATTGCTCAAAGGCTTTTCCCCGTTCTTCCGATTTAAAAAACCATTTGAGACTCCATACTGAAGAAGAACCCTATAGGTGTCAGCTGTGTGCAAAGACATATTCTGGGGCTTCAGGTTTGAAGAAACATTTGGACATTCACACTGGTGAAAGACCATTTGCTTGCGATCTTTGTTCGCTGAAGTTTTCCCGTTCTAACGATTTAAAGAGGCATTTGAGAGTGCATACTGGCGAGAAGCCTTATTCTTGCGAGCATTGCTCAAAGGCTTTTCCCCGTTCTTCCCATTTATACAGACATTTGAGAATCCATACAGGCGAGGAACCTCATTCTTGCAAACATTGTTCAAAGTCATTTGCTGACACTTCCCAATTAAATATGCATTTGAAAGTCCATTCTGGAGTAAAATCATATTCTTGTGAACACTGTTCAAAGGCTTTTTCCTCTTCTTCCAATTTGAACAGACATTTGAGAATCCATACTGGCGAGAAGCCTTATTCTTGCACACATTGTTCAAAGTCATTTGCTGACACTTCCCAATTAAAGATGCATTTGAAAGTCCATTCTGGAGTAAAATCATATTCTTGTGAACACTGTTCAAAGGCTTTTTCTTCTTCTTCCAGTTTAAACAGACATTTGAGAATCCATACTGGCCAGAAGCCTTATTCTTGCACACGTTGTTCAAAGGTATTTTCTCGAGGCTGGGAATTAAAGATACATTTAAGAATGCATACTGGAGAAAGGCCACATGCATGTGAATGGTGTCCCAAGACATTTACTCGATTGTCAGCGCTAAAACTACATATTAGGACGCATACCGGAGAAAAGCCGTATTCCTGTGAACATTGCTCAAAGGCTTTTGCCCGTTCTTCCGATTTAAAAAGCCATTTGAGAGTCCATACTGAAGAAGAACCCTTTAGGTGTCAGCTCTGTGCAAAGACATATTCTGGGGCTTCAGCTTTGAAGAAACATTTGGACATTCACACTGGTGAAAGACCATTTGCTTGCAATGTTTGTTCGCTGAAGTTTTCCCGTTCTGACGATTTAAAGAGGCATTTGAGAGTCCATACTGGCGAGAAGCCTTATTCTTGCGAGCATTGCTCAAAGGCTTTTCCCCGTTCTTCTCATTTATACAGACATTTGAGAATCCATACCGGCGAGAAACCTCATTCTTGCAAACATTGTTCAAAGTCATTTGCTGACACTTCCCAATTAAAGATGCATTTGAAAGTCCATTCTGGGGAAAAATCATATTCTTGTGAACATTGTTCAAAGGCTTTTTCCTCTTCTTCCAAGTTAAACATACATTTGAGAATCCATACTGGCGAGAAGCCTTATTCTTGCACACATTGTTCAAAGTCATTTGCTGACTCTTCCCATTTAAAGACGCATTTGAGAGTCCATACTGGCGAGAAGCCTTATTCTTGTGAACATTGTTCAAAGACATTTCTCCATTCTTCCAGTTTAAACAGACATTTGAGAGTCCATACTGGCGAGAAGCCTTATTCTTGCACACATTGTTCAAAGTCATTTGCTGACTTTTCCCATTTAAAGACGCATTTGAGAGTCCATACTGGCGAGAAGCCTTATTCTTGTGAACATTGTTCAAAGACATTTTCTGATTGTACAAGCTTCAAAAAACATATTAGAGTTCATACTGGAGAAAAATTATATTCTTGTGAACATTGTTCAAAGACATTTTTCCGTTCCTGCGATTTAGACAGTCATTTGAGAATCCATACTGACGAAAAACCCCATTTGTGTTAATATTGTTCAAAGGCATTCGCCCAGTTTTCAACTTTAAAGACGCATTTAAGAGACTATACTGGCAAGAAGCCTTATTCTTTGGGAGAAACAATGTCATTGTTTCTCTGTTCTTCTGAGTTCAAGGTACATTTGAGAGTTCATACTGCCGAGAAGCCTTATTCTTGAGAACATTGTTCAAAGTCATTTGCTGACTCTTCCCATTTCAAGATACATCTGAGAGTTCATTAGTGGGGTCTAGTTGGGCACCTCCCCTTTTGGTTGTATTCGGGTGTTTTTAAGGGGTCTTTTGGCCCTTTTTGGAGGGAAATCATTGTTAATTTCGATGTAAACTCAGGTGGTGTTATTATTTGGCAAGCACTTGCCGATATATCGCCAGTCTTTTGGTCGCCAAGTTTTGTCGCCAACTTGACGACAAATTTTGCGATTTTTTTTTTAATCTGTTTCAATTTGGCCATTGTTGGTGATATTTAGAGAGTAAACTATTGAATCACATTAAAATTGTCAGTAATAGGGAAATCACATTAAATTGGAGTTAAAGGAAGTCATGTGATGCACACATCAGCTCGTTTACTTCCAACAAAAAATTACAATAATGAATATCAATATTTGAAAATTGCTTTATCATGTTCTTTGATTTTCAGAGGTAATTTATTCTTGACTGAAACAGACTACACGTGTTACAACATAGTGAAAATGTAACTAGATAGGTGGCGCTAAAAGCAGAATAAGTTTTTCACCATATCACTTTGCCCCTCATTTCCCTATGAAATCTGTATAAATAAAATGACCATTCAATTCGCTATAATTGTTTTCTGTCAGTGACATAGTTAAAGGAGCATGTTTTGATGATGCCACTTTACTCCAGAATATGAAAGTTCTTAAATTAGTGTACATACGTGCAAAAAAATACATGTATGTAAGTAATGTGTTTGAAATAAAAATATATTGAAATAAATGTCTCTTGGTTATTTAAAAGTACAAATGCACAAGGAATAAACGGGTTGTTTCAAAGGGAATTTTGAATAAATTGTAGTACGTGCAGGTTTTAATTCTTTTTGCTCAAACTATGGATCAATAGAAACGGCAAAATCTCTACAGTGATGGTAAGAATTATTAGAAAAGCAGGAAATTGCATAGAGAAAAAAAAATCTGATGTAATTTAGTGAAATGTATACATAAAATACATTTTCTAAATACGAGAAATCATTGTAGTTCGCAGAATATTTGAAAATACGAAATAAAAATGTTTTGTCAAGATTAATTTTTGAAATTTCTTTTTTTTTTAACTTGACAAAATTATAAGAACAGCAAATGATTTGCCCCGAAACATGTTGATAACTAATAATGTCTCTCTTGTCATCATTTTCGTCAGTTTTGACGTCATGGAATGTGAAGGACTTTGTTTCTGCCCGTTTCGATATTGAATGCAGTGACCGCCACTTACTAAGATCACATTTGTTCTCAGGACATTTGGTTTTATGAAAGAGTCTGATTTTATGAACCGGCATACATACATTTTTAAAAAATGAAAGGTTTTGAAGTTTAAGTACTTTAAAAAAACGAAATGAATTACATCATTTATTTTTGTTTTAAGTATTTTAAAATACAGTTGCCATTTTAACTAAATATGTTTTTTTTACGCACTCGGCTTAAAATATTGGTGTATTGCAGTTTAGTTAACAGAATTGGAGAGTAAAGATTCAATATCGTTTGAGAGTTTACTAAATGTTTTGTAACATTCAACATTATATTTTCTTTGCTCTGAAGTGCATCGTATGTATCATCAAGCGCTTTTCTAAACATCCGTTGAAGAGGCAAATTTGGCACTGAGGTTTCCTCATCTTCTGAGATCAATTTCTTCACTTCTTGGTGCTTTATCAATTGTTTTACGTATGATGTCATTCAACGAAATTGGCGAAATATCATCTTCCAAAAGATAATTCACAGTCCGGGAAATAGAGTTAATATCGTTTTTGAGAAGTATAAAACTAATTCTATAAAAGATTTTTTGCACGCACATCTTCAAGATGATACGATCCCAGTATTATATGTAAATATCAAAGGACTCTTCAAAGTTAGATCTTGGCTACAGTTTCTTACAGTGAGCTCCAATAAAACCAACTTTGTTTAGGCAGGGGTGATTGTGTTCCGGTATTTTCGGACGTATTTCCGGTATTTTTATGTCCGAAAATACCGGAATTATGTTTTTTTTTTTTGTTATGCTTTTATCTTCCTACCTCCGCAATTTTTTTAAAAATTATATAATACTCATCAAATATACTTGCAAGAGCCTTAAGATGGACACCTATCCCTTAAGATGGACAAATGTCAATTTAATTTTGTATAACACCAGCTCAAAAGTAACTTTGTAACCCATTAAAATTTTAATCAAATGTACACACACTATTTCGACTCTGACTATTAAACTATTTAAGACTATGGCATAGGTGCACTTAAGTAATAGGGGCCAAAGATTACCCCCCCCCCCCCCCGTTCTCGCTTTGAAACTTTCAGGTATTTTTTGATGAACTCACAATCACCCCTGGTTTAGTTCGAGTTGGATTTGTTGAAAACACCTGCACACCAGTGTCAATTACAGGGAAGACAATTTTCTTCGTTAGTGATGAGAAATGCTGGAAAATAACATCAATTGCAACTACTGAATGGATGGAACTAGCTTGCGACCTCGAAGAGCCTGACACAAGAATTGCAATACATGCCTGACTTGTTGGTTAGCGCAAAATCCTTGCAGTAGTTGTTCGTTCGGATGACACAGATGTCCTTCTCATTCTGATATCGTTCATTCATGAACTGAATTGCAACGTTTATGTTCGAATGGGGAAGCAAGCTAGAGACTGTATGATCTTCCTTCAGAATGTTGTTTCCATGCAAACAGCTAAGCTAACAGATGGATGCACCAGTGTTGATCTGATGGAAGCTATACTTGGATTTCGCAGCTACACAGGTTGTGACAGCATTTCGGTGCGTTTCATGGAAAAGGTAAAAACGGACCATTCAAAAAAGTGGTCAGCGCATCGTTTTATATTGGAACTTTTAAAAACCTTGGTGAAGAATGGACCGTAAGTGAACGCTTGAATGCAGGTCTTGAACGCTTTGTATGTGAAATGTACGGCGGTTCAAAAACTGGAGACGTGAACAATCTGAGGTATGATTGGTACTGTTCTAAATGAGACCATATTCGGCCTGAGCTCTTGCCTCCTTGTAAATCTACATTAAATCTCCATGTCAAGAGAGCCAACTACCAGGCTGCAATATGGAGAAAATCTCTTGTTCAGTATCATTTTGTTCCAGCGCCATACGAACATGGTTGGAATGCTGAAAACGATAAAATTGTTATAACTTTCTTGGGAGTCAGATCCTCATCCGAAGAAGTCATGGAAATGATATCGTGCAACAATTGCAAAGTTTACCAGCAAGGTCCATGATCGGGTGTCAACCTGCCATGTACTGAAATCTACAACTGCTTCTGTGACAAACAAGAACTTGATGCAGATATGAGGAGATAACATTTCCGGGCTTATTGGCCGTGGTCTAATTGGAGTAGAAATTCCAGACGTTTCGGCTTGCTTTGCTGCAGCCATCATCAGTGGTTTGAGTTTGGTGAGACTGATTCCTGGCTTCGGTGGCTCCGGTATTTAAGTAAACTGCTGCTGCGCTGCTGGTCCTGATTGGGAGGCGTTCTCAAGCCGCTGGTGGAATAAGGTTCCTGATTGGATGAGATTCAAGCTGCTGGGTGATCCTGGTACCTGATTGGATGGGACCAAAGTATGTTTTGGACTGTTGTGGCGAGCGGATCTAAGGGCAGGGTGCCATGTTTTTGGTAAATTGAAATTCTCCTCTATTCTGTTGAAATGAAAGGGGTGTTTGAAAATGTCTATAGCTTCGCGATGAAGACGGGCAAAGTAATGAGATATTGTAGCCAAGATTTCTGTGTCTTTAAATTTGATGTTGTGGACTCCTTCTTGTTGGCTGTGTTCGGCTACGGCTGACTTATCATAGTTTCCTAAACGGCAATGACGAACATGCTCAGAAAGGCGTGTCTGGATGCTGCGTTTCGTAGTTCCGACATAAACTGATCCACAGGAGCACGGAATTTTGTAAACTCCAGATGTGGAGAAAGGGTCACGGGGGTCTTTCACCGGGCGATAACAATTCCTAAGTTGAGTGGTGGGCTTGAAAATGGTCTTGATGTTGTGTTTTTCAAGGAGTTTTCCAATTAAATTGGAAAACTCCTCGTTCCTAATTGGAAAACTCCTTGAAAACACAACAAAAAGTAGTACTTTTGACTAAAGGAAACCACCCCATTCTCATCGCTTCATACTAGCTACCTCATGTGGAAGATAAGTACTCCAGTTTGCTAACGGGTGATTGTAGTCCGGTATTTCCGGTATTTTCATGTCTGAAAATACCGGAATTATGTTCTTTTTTCGTTATGCTTTTATCTCCCTACCTCCGCCATTTATTTTAAATTATATAATACTCATCAAATATACCTGCAAGAGCCTTAAGATGGACAACTATCCCTTAAGATGGACAAATGTCAAGATAATTTGTATAACACCAGCTCAAAAGTAACTTTGTAATCCATAAAAAATTTAATTGAATGTGCACGCAATATTTTGACTCAGAACTGTTTAAAACTATGGCAAAGGTGCCATAGTTTACGTGTTACGTGTTATTAGTTATGCCTGAGTGGCAACATTCCTGTATTCCAGAGATGTAAATAAATTCACAGATTTAGTTGGTTTTGTACTATAGGAGTTTAAGTATCTCTTTACTAAAAATTTTAAGACTATATAACATGAAACATGGTGGCAGCGGGAAAAATAAGTAAATTATTATTCTCTTAAATAACTTTGAAGAAGTTACTTAGATCGAAATTCTAATTAGCCGCAATGAGCACGGACGCTGCTAAGCCTATTATCAAAGCTCCTGAACCGTTGTTGTTCGATAGTGATCTATGCACAAGATGGAAGTTGTTCAAGCAAAAATGGATGAATTATGCGATTCTTACCAATTTAGAAAAGCAGACTATGAAGTATCAAGTTGCGCTATTATTACATACACTGGGTGACGCTGCATTACAAAGATACAATGGTTTTTCGTTTTCGACAGATGATGAAGCAAGAACAACTGAAGAAATAATTGACAAGTTCGATGAATATGTAGTCGGTGAAATTAATGAAACATATGAAAGATTTATGTTCAATAATAGAAAACAAGGAGATGGTGAAACATTTGATGAATTTTTATCTGCCATAAGAGTGTTAATCAAAACTTGCAATTATTGTGAAGACTGTATTGATTCTTTACTTCGAGATAGAATTATTTTAGGTTTAAAGGACTCCCAGTTACAAGAACTACTTTTGAGAGAAAGAACATTAACCTTAGAGAAATGCATCGATACTTGCAGAGCTGCAGAATATGCACAAAGTAAACGAAAAGAATTTCATCCAGAAATAGTGAACAAAATTCAGCAAAATAAAAAATTTGAAGTTAAAAAGTTTTTTGAAAGCGAGAAACAAGAAAAATCATGTAAGTTTTGTGGTAAAAAGCATAAATTTGTGAAAGAACTTTGTCCAGCTTGGGGAAAAACATGTTCGAAATGTAAAAAGAAGAACCATTTTGCAAAAAAATGTGTATCATCATTCAAAATGAAGAAAGAAAGTATTCATCATTTAGATTCAGATCACGAGAGTGAAGAATGGGTGAATAAAGTTGAAGACAAAGGTAAAGACATAAAATGTCTGATGTTAATTAATGGAAAAGAAGTAACTTTTCAGGTAGACACTGGAGCTACAGTAAATATTTTGCCCAAACATTATGCTACTGGCATAGATCCATGTCATAAAGTTCTAAAGATGTGGAACGGTAGTACTTTAGAACCAGTTGGAGTTCATCGTGAACATGTAATCAATCCGAAGAACAACAAAAGGTATAATATTGAGTTTACTATTGTTGACAAGGAACATATACAACCACTTCTAGGGTTGAAGGCTATTCAAGCTATGAAATTGATTACGATCCAAGAGAAAGAATTCCAGTCTGTAAACATAGTAAACATAACTGATTATAATAATATATTTTCTGAAGGAATTGGAGACTTGCCTGGTATTGTTCATCTACAGACTGACCCTAATATCTCACCTTCTACTATGCCTGTACACAGAGTGCCTATTGCTTTGCGAGATAAACTTAAAAAGGAACTGGACCAACTTGAAGAAAAAGGAATTATCCGGAAAATAACTGAACCAACTTCTTGGACTAGTAACATTGTCTGTGTAGAAAAACCAAACGGTAAGTTGAGAATTTGTTTAAATCCGCTTGAATTGAATAAAGCTCTTAAAAGACCAAGATATATTATGCCTAGTTTAGAAGAAGTGCTACATGAATTAAATGGTGCTACAGTTTTTAGCAAATTTGATTTGCAGAATGGCTACTGGCACATTTCTCTTGATGAAGCATCAAGTATACTAACAACATTCCAAACTATTTTTGGACGATATTGTTTTCTGCGCTTGCCTTTTGGCTTGAATGTAGCTTCGGAAATTTTCCAAATTAAGATGAAACAGTCATTTGAAGGTCTTCCTGGACTCATCAATATTGCTGATGATGTAGTAATTTTTGGAAAAGACAGAAAAGAACATGATGAAAATGTACAACTTTTTCTACAGAGATGCAAAGATCTGAATGTGAAGCTCAATAAGGAAAAAATGGAACTGCAATGTGATGAAATTATTTTTATGGGTCACAAAATCTCCAAAGAAGGCGTGAAACCTGATGTAAAGAAAATTCAAGCAATTATTGATCTTAAAAAGCCTAATAATAAAGAAGAATTGAAACGATTCTTGGGAATGTGTAATTATCAGATGAAGTTTCTAAAAGATTATGCTACTATTAGTGAACCATTGTATACTCTTTTAAAGAATGATATTCCATGGAATTGGACAGAGAAACAAGATGCAGCCCTAATGAAGCTGAAGAGTCTACTCACAGAAGCACCAACTTTGAAAATTTTTGATTTTACAAAACCTGTTCAAGTAGAATGTGATGCAAGCCAATTTGGGCTTGGTGCAGTATTAATGCAAGACTCGGGTACAATTGCCTATGCAAGTAGAACACTAAATGCTGCGGAGCGTAACTATGCTCAAATTGAAAAAGAAATGTTAGCTGTTATATGGAGTTTAGAAAAATTTCACCATTATGTATATGGAAGAAAAATAACTGTATACAATGACCACAAACCTTTAGAAGCTATTAGAAAGAAACCCTTACACAAGGCACCGAAGCGTTTGCAGAGTATGTTACTTAGAGCTCAACGTTACAATTTTGATTTAGTCTACAAGCCCGGAACACAAAGCCTTGTGTCAGATACTTTGTCTAGGGCGCCACTGAATACAACAGAACAAGACAATAAGAAAATTGATATAGTTTGCAGTGTTCACACTCTGCCAATTAAAGGAACCTGTTTAGAGAAAATACAAGATGAATCAAATAAAGATGAAGAAATTCTCGCTTTAAAAGAAATGATTACAAAAGGATGGCCAGAGGACAAAATTGATGTTCCTCCAAATATAAGAAATTATTTTGACTATAGAGATGAAATTGGAATTCAAGAAGGTGTTGTAGTAAGAGGAGAAAGAATAGTAATTCCAAAAGCGATGAGAAGAGAAATGAAAGACAAAATTCATCTAGGACACCAAGGTATTAATTCATGCTTAAGAAGAGCAAGAGAGCTTATTTTTTGGCCTGGTATGTCATCTGAAATTAGACAATTCATAAGTGGATGCCATACATGCTTATCATATAGTGATCGTAGACCTCAAGAAGCAATAAAGTGGCATGAAGTAGCAGAAAGACCTTTTCAGAAAGTTGGAATTGATTTATTTGTTTTACGAGATAGAAATTACTTAGTTACTGTGGACTATTTTAGTCAATTTATAGAAGTGGATTATCTACCAGACACGACATCAACAACTGTTATAGGAAAAGTCAAACATCATTTTGCAAGATATGGTATACCAGAAATAGTTGTAACTGGAAATGATTCACAGCTGAAATCTTCTGAATTTGACAAATTTTGTGAAGCTTGGGATATTAAACACAAGCAGACCAGTCCATACAATAGTAAATCAAATGGTCAAGTTGAATCTGCCGTAAAAATTGTGAAGAGGATTATGAAAAGGAGTCTCTTTGCAAAAGAAGATCCCTACTTAGGTCTATTGAATTATAGGAATACTCCAATTGAAAACATTTCAAAAAGCCCAGCACAGTTACTTCTTGGAAAAAGGACAAGGACTCTAGTACCCACTACAAATAATTTATTTAAGCCATCTTTCAATTCCTATCCTGAAATTACTCATCGTAAAGAAGATCTAAGACAGAGGAAGTCTGAAGCTGATTACAAGAAATCTGTTCTGCCTGAATTTCAGTATGGAGATATAGTATACATGCAGCCTCAAAAGAAAAATGATACCTGGAAGAAAGCTGTGGTTACAAAGACTTTAACACCTAGAAGATTAGAGGTCACCACGGATAATGGACAAAAATATGTCAGAAATAGAAGGTTTATTCGAGGAATACCCAAAACAACACACACGAAAAAAAAATTCGAGACACCAATACCAAATACGCCAACCAAGCAGATACCAGAAAGTGTACCAACAGAAAATATAAATACAAAAAATAAAACTTGTATACCATCTTTACTACAAAAAATGGGTACTGATTCAAAAAGAGACAATACAGAATATAAAACAAAATCAGGACGCGTTGTGAAATTGCCATCAAGATACAAAGACTAGAACTGCTACTTTTCTTTAATTTTTTTCTCTCTCTCAGAATTTAATTTACCTTATTCTGCTTAGTGATTTTTTAAGTTTATTTCTTTAATTTTGAAGAGAGAACTTTTGTGACGTTTTAAAAAAATTTTTGATTCTAGTATAATATTGTGTTGTGATTTTATTTTGAGGGGGAAAATAACTGTTTGAAAGTTCTGTAAAAAGGGAAGGATGTTACGTGTTATTAGTTATGCCTGAGTGGCAACATTCCTGTATTCCAGAGATGTAAATAAATTCACAGATTTAGTTGGTTTTGTACTATAGGAGTTTAAGTATCTCTTTACTAAACATTTTAAGACTATATAACATGAAACAATTAAGTAATAGGGGCGCCAAAGATTACCCCCCCCCCCCTGTTCTCGCTTTGAAACTTTCAGGTATTTTTTGATGAACTTACAATCACCCCGGTACTATCTACCTCATGTAGAAGATAAGTACTCCAGTTTGCTAAGCAAGTCAGTGTAAATAAGGAGCAGTTTTTCCTCCAAATTTACCCAACGCTCCTCCCATTCTATGTTCTAGTATCTGTGCTTTTTACTCGCAACCGTCAGAGTCTCCGACGCGACATTGTTTACTCCGTAGCGTGCGATATGTTGAGAATGATTTTTGCGAACTTCATAAGTGGACAAATTCTACGTGGAAGGGCTAGAAGTTTTGATTTCTTCACTTAGTACAGTCTGCATTCAAAAGTGGAAAGAATTAGAGGTCGTGAAGAGGAATAATATTTCTTCGTTGATGCTTAGACATGCATACTCACTTATACATCTGGACCTAGGAAGTTGTTGCACTTTCAACTTTATGTCAGATTAAAAATTTTATTCCAGTAAGTTTTTAGATACTTTTGAAAAGTAACGTACACGCTTCATGAAATTTTTTGGTTCAATTGCCTTCATTGCGTTAAAAAATATAATTTAATCGTAAACATTGTCTGCAAAGTGCTAGTGCATTGTGAATCTTATTTTGTTTTACATTTATTTATTGAAATATTTTGCTGTGTTATTGAAAAAAAAAATGTTCATTAAATTTCTCGGAACTAGGCAAGTAACCTTAGCTGATCTAATTTCTAATTCTTAAAATGTGTGTGTGTGTTTTTTGTTTAATGATTTTAGCTATTGCAATTGGTTGCTTTTTCATTACAAAATTTGTAAAAATTGTGTGCTGCTACTAAAATTTTTTTATTTGCTACTAGTGGTATCCGCACGACTTTGCCCGTAATAGAAAAATAAAAGGTCTTTTCTTTCGCCTGTATATTTACAAATAATGTATGAATTTTCTCGCCAATTGGCTTGTGCCTATGTTACGGTTCCACGTTATGATAATTTTGTAATTTACTCGTCCATCTTATGATATTTTTGTTCTTAAAACTGGAATAGAAAAAGAACCACATCGAATTTTCGAAACCACGCTTCGAGGAGCACGCCCCCTTGCTACAAACTAATTCTGTGTCGAATTTCATGAAAATCGGCCGAACGGTCTAGGCGCTATGTGCGTCACAGAGATCCTGACGGATAGAGAGACTTTCAGCTTTATTATTAGTAAAAAAATATCATAAATGGATACAGTTATGCATATACTATTAGACAGATACAGTCGGATCTCGCTACAACGCAATCCAACTTACGCAAAATGGCTGTAACGCGAGTTTTTCATGAGTAATGAATTTTTTAGTGAGGACACAAATTACTCGCCTGCAACATGAAATTTTTAGGAAAGAGCGGCGGAGCGTTAGAATGGGCTTCGTTGACACTAAATATTGGTTTTGTGAACGGACTTTCATCCCTTCAGCATCACTGAAAGCGCAAGTTCACCCACTGTATTAGTCTAAACAACGCTTTGTTTTAGTTTATACTAATAACCGTGCCGATTCTTAACTTTTTTTTTCATTTTACATGTGAACGTTGATAAAATACATTGAACGTTGATAACAGTTTGATCGCGCTGCATAAACCTTCTTCATTTTTAAAATTACAAATATATTTACTATATCGATATTGTTAAGTACTATAATAATGCTGTAGTGTACATACTGTAAGTACCATACTACTTTATTTTAAGTTTCTCTCCCCCATCAATTATTGATTTTGTGCTAAATTACAGAATTTTATGCCAAATAATAACGCTTTTTCTAAAATACAGTAAAAGTAGGTTCTTTGTAAAAAAAACTGCAATATATAGTTAATAAATGGTTTGAAACAATATGAGGGTTTTTTACAAGCATCTGAAACAATTGGGTATGCTTATAAAAAATTACTAAACATACCTTGTTCCACAACGCGAAATTCAGACTTACGCTAGGTGTCTTGGAACGCATCCCTAGTGTAAGTCGGGACTCGACTGTAGGCAGAAAATATTTACGAAAGTGATCTTTAACCCGCGGCTGTGTAGGTTTCATTGGCTGCCTTACTATAGTCTGTTCCAATCTAACTTGGCACTGCAGGGAAAGGTACGAGATGTATTATTACTCCGCGCTGAGAAGTAGTTCTTGTAAACTTGGATGTTTAAAAGGCTGTAAATTGACAAATGATGTGACAAAATAGAGAATGTGTGTGGCATATACAGTCGAACCACCATATATCGAACTTCCACATATCGAAATTTTCTATGTATCGAAATCCCAGTAAATTTCTATGTTCGTTATATAGAAAAATTGTTTCCATATATCGAAAAAATCGCTGTATATTGAATTTTTTTCGAGACATTCGTAGATTTTTTTTCCATGTTAGACTGTTTGACATGAAAAAAGAAGGTTAGGGGAAAAAAATTACGCTCACTAAAGGTTGCTATGGAACTCATACGAAATCTGGGGTTGAAGGGTGTGTAGTTAAGTCAGTGTTCCGTTCTGAAGTTCTTAAATTCCCTCCAGTTTATTTCAAATTTTAGCTGCAACCAGTTACACTGTAAAATCAGTTTCAAATTATCCCTTTTGTCTGTTGAGTATCATTCCTAGTCTTTTTAGCTTCAGTAAAAATCATTCAAATTAAGTAGATTGATTTTTTACTTTTCTCTCTATCACTTAGTTAAAACGAAAATCCCCTAATGTTACGATCAAGTTGAATTGCCGAAGAATATGAAGATCTATGGTTGGCATAAAAATGTAATTTCTGTTAATTTTTTAATCATCAACTTTAATTTAATCCAATACTCGCATAAATTATAAAATGGGTTTCATACACGAAAATTAGCTTTCGTTTTATTGTTTTAGGATATTTTTATGATAAAATAAGATCGTTTCTATTTATCGAAATTTCTATATATCGAATTTTTTTCCGTCAATTTGCCACTTCGATATATGGAGGTCCGACTGTAGTTTATAGAAAGTGCTTCAGACGTTTCATACTGCTTCTGAGTAGTTCTATAAGATACCTATTCAAAAGGAAAAAAGTAAGAGTGAGTCCTACTTCCTCCTACTAATATTTTTATGCTAAGAATGTAAAATTTCACACGGAAAATCTTATTTTTAAGCCAATGTTGCCACTGGCGGATTTATTAGGGGGGCGGTGGGGGCGACCACCCCCTCCATGACCGTCATTTTCTAAAACCAATAATATAGAATTGAAGGAATTACAAGCTATCGCTACTAATTTCAATCAAGTACATTCCACAAATTTGCTTTAAATTAGGTTTAGACAGTTAGTGTAGTCGAGGATGGACAGCGTTACCCACTTTTTAATTTGAACTGAAGCTCGCCCCTGCCCTCTTTTTTGAACTTTAATAATTTTTATATTTCTATATGTGTCTTCCAACCTTTTTCTTTCATGGACTACACTATACTGGTAGGATAATACATTTTGCTAGACTAAGAACAGTGGTTTCCAACCCTGGGGGGTGATAGCCCCCAAAGGGAAGATTTAACACTTCAAGGATCAAGGGGGCAATAAGCTCGTGACAGGCGATAGGGGGCGATTAGTATTTAAAATACAGGATAAAAGAGGGGTAATTGATTCTCTGCCCCCCCCCCTCCATGACGGGTTTGAGGGGAGGAATTTGGCTTTTACGGTTTTCACAACCGCCACCCCCTTGAATAGACTGTAAATCCGCCCCTGAATGTTACCCAAACTTG
>NW_026558098.1:4775946-4830467 GCF_026930045.1 Uloborus diversus | reverse complement strand
ATTTCAACATATGTTAAGAAAAAGTTGAAAATTATGATAGTGAACCTTAAACAAGTTAATGGGTTGAAAAATAATATACAGTCACATTCACATGTTGAAATTCATACGTATTAATACTGAATTCAATATTGGAGAAATACCTTAAAGACTTATAAATTCTAATATGAAATGTGAGCGCTCTTTCTCAACTATGTTGTTCTCTCAATTGATAAAAGACACTCACCTGATCGTAAACCATTTCGACCTATGTGTTACTAAGTGTATAAGAGTTTTTAATTTTCTTAAATTCAAAGTTAATTGTATGATTATATTAATTGCTAAAAATGTGATATTTTCGCTTATAATTTCGATTGATGAGTAAAGTTTCATTATAAGTTCCCTCACATGATTGAACAATAACATGATAATTGGATATTTGAAAGCTTGAGTGAATGATTTATAAGTATCTTAAACATTACTATTATTTGTAATGCATGTGTGCTAATTAATACTGAGAGCGCAAAGAGTAAATGGATTAACAATAGTTGTTATTAATACAAAAAGTAAAGTGATTGCTAGTTTTAAAATTAATTAAATCATTCTGTTTGAAGATTCAGTTGATTAAATTTATTTTTGTAAATTTGAAAAAAAAAAAAAAAAAAAGAAAAAAAAATAGTTTTGTGAAAAAAGGTTGAAAAGAAAAAAAATAATATGTTATAAAAATATTATTTTTTGTTTTGAAAAAAATATTTTTGCGGAAAAAATTATTTTTGTAAGATTAAAAATTTATTTTTATATGATTGAAAAAAAAAATTGATTTTTTTTAATTAGTGGAAATACATTACAAGTTTGAGAAATTAATTCTTAAAAACATTTTATATAATTGAAGAAAAAAAAATATTTGATTTCATTTTCTAAGTAGAAAAATATTACAAGTTTGAAAAAATATTGTTTTGAAACAAAAAAAAAAAAAAGAAATATTCTTACAAGTTGAAATTTTTTTTATATGTTAAGACCTGCAATTATTCATTCAAGGTTGATTGCTACACCATGTACATATGTATAACTTGAATAATGCATTCATTTTAATATGACAAAATACATTCGAAAATTTCTAAGGAAATTGAATTCGCTGTTGTAAAAATAAAATCACTAGAAATATTTTTTGGAAATGTGAAAATCGCTATGTTTTTGGAAGAATAAATAATTGTAATGCTTAATTGGTGAAAACTATTAAAAGAATAAGAACGCACTGAAAATAATCTCCACAGTGAAATAATCATTGGAAAACAACTCAGTTGAAAAAAAAGTAATAACTATGGTCTTTTTGAAAATGTAAAATGTTATGGTGGAATGATTGCGAATAGAAAAAATTAAGTCTTTAAGTGTGTGTGTGTGTCTGTGTGTGCATGAGAAACGAATAGAATAGAATAACTTTGTAGACAGTTCAAGTTCGGGAAAAAATAAAAAATAAATAAATCGTCGACAGTGGTTTTGAAATTAATTAGGAAATTAGTTTCAAATAAAGATTTAAATCGATGTATCTTCTTTAATTAAGTTTTTGGGCGATAAGATTATTACAAATGGTTTTGTTGTGATATCTAACATTTTATCAGCGATAAAAGAGGTCACATGTGTTTACAGCCGTTAGTATTGAGTTGAAATCTTACCACGTGAATTCCATGACTCACTATGATAAGATGAAATCTGAGATAAGCCTATGTTTCATCTTTCATTATCCATTGTGCTTTCGATGTGGATGGACGCTTAGCGAAGAGAGTGTTGGTTGCAGTCAGAACATTCTAGGAAGGCATGGAAATGAAGTTTGGATAATATTACATTTTATGCCGTTGTTAAATTTAAAATCGACGCATATTTTGTAATATTATTCATTATCTTCAATAATGCATCAATGCATAAGTATTGGAGGAGTCTTTTCCTACAAAGGTTGGATTTTTGACTTTAAAATATTTTTTTCTTCGTATGATAAATTTACTATTGTTTCCGGGTTTTTTTTTTTTTTTTTTTTTTTCACGAAGATTGTGTGTGTCTGTTCCTATCTGTTTATGTTGATCATGAACTAGCATTAAATTAATACGAAGTTTAATGAAAATTCTTTAAAAGGAGCAAATATAGTACTTGTGATAGGTCTTAAATTGTGTTAAGCCAACTTTTTATTTTATTTTGTTGGGGATTTTCTATGAGTGTGTATATTCCTGAAATGATTTGAAATTTTGTAAAAATATCTTTTGTAAGTCTTGGTTGTGATGTGGGAGTGTTTTGTTGGAAGCTTCTTCAGTTATACAAAATTGAAGCCGACTTGAATGAAATTTGCGACTTTGAATTTATTTGCATGCGAATGAAAAATTAATAAATAAAACTGAAATTTATAAATTGTATTGAAAACTCTGTTAATGAAATTAGTTGGCTGTAAAGTAATAATTTAGAAAAAACTTGTTAACTTTCGTCTTGGAAAATAACTATATTGAAAGAGTTGTATTTTGAATATAATAGCGGGAACATTTTTCATCACTTTGGTAAATGAATGATAAATAGTAAAACGCGTGAGAATATGTTAAAGTAAAATAAAATATTATTGGGAAAATGAAATAGTCAAAGTGATTCAAATTCATGAAAATTTTGTTTTATTCTAACAAGAGTGCTTGTATGAAAAAAAATAATAAAGTAAAATACTATGCGATGAAATGACTAAGTTAAATACTAATCAAAAAATAATTATTGGAGTTGATTAAATAAAATGTGATAAATTAAATGAATCTCTTGAAAAGCATATGTAGTGATGAAATGTAACTTGAGTGCGAAATTTGCTTACTGGAAAAAAATTAAATAAGTTGATTTTTAAAATCCATGAAAATTTCTTAATGATAAGTGTTTATTAATGCTAAGAGTAAATTGATTCCAAGTTTTGAAATGAATTTCAGTAGAAGTTATTTTTCGGTAAGTCTATTTTTAAAATTTGCTGACATGAAGTTTTGATATTCGACTTATAATTTTAACATTTCTTGGGTACTTCATTGATGTTTAACATTTTTGTGTTATGTGTTTTATTTTACCGTAGGTAAAAATAATTAAATAAAAGTGAAATTTATAAATTGTAATGAAAATTCTGTTAATGAAATTGGTTGGTTGTAAAGTAATATTTTGGAAAAGCTGTAATGAATGATAAATAGTAAAACGCAGTAAGTAAAATAGTAAAGTATGGTAAAGTAAAATAAAATATTCAGAGGGGATTTAATTCATGAAAGTTGAAAATTTTGTTTTATTCCATCAAGAGTGTTTGCATGAAAAAAAAAATAAAGAAAGGAAAATATGATTAACTTAAATATCGATGATAAAAAATAATTATTAGAGTTAATTAAATGAAATGCGATAAATTAAGTGAAACTCATGAAAAGCATATGTAGTGATAAAATATAACTTGAGTGGGAAATTTGGTTACAGTAAAAAATTATTTAAGAAGATAATTTTTTAAAATTCATGAAAATATTTGATAGTGATAAGTGTTAATTAATACGAAAAGTAAATTGATTGTAGATTTTCGAAAATTAAATGGATAAATGTATAAAAATAATAACGTATGTGATAATTTAAAATATTAACAATGAAAAAAGAATCAAAGACGATTAAATGAATCTAAATCGTAAATGAGTTGCTATTTTAGTAAACTCAAACTAGAGTGAAAAGCATTTTAGTAGGAACATGTTAAAATCTCTTGTGCTAAGAAAAATAAATAACTTTTAAGCATAATTTTGTAACTGGAATAAATGTATGATAAAAATGATTAAGTTAAGTATTAATGAAAAAGTAATTATTAGAGTTAATTAAATGGAATGTGATAAATTCAATGAAACTCTTGAAACATATATGCAGTGTTGGAATGTAACTTGAGTGCGCAATTTGCTTACTGGAAAAAATTAATTAAGTTGATTTTTTTAAAATCTGAGAAAATTTGTTAATGATAAGTGTTAATTACTACTACGAGTAAATTGATTGCAAGTTTGACATGATTGCAAAAATTGAAGACATGATAACGTTTTGAAAAATTTGAAGGTTCGATTCCTGTCACTACTTGTGAAAAATTTCTAAGTTTAAAAATATCGGGAAAAAAAAAAAAAAAACGATAAAGTAAAAACAAGCGAGAAAATGATCAAACTCTAAAATATACTAAAAAAAAAAAAATCGAAATCACGAAAAAATAATCTAAGTCTGAAATGCTTGAAATTAGTTAAAGACTAAAAAGTTAAGAAAATAGTTAAAGACTGAAAATAATTGAAAAACGCTAAAATAGTGAAAAAAAAAAAAAAAAATCAAAGTGCTAAATGACAGGAAAAAACGTTAAAGTTCAAAATGTGTGAAAGAATATTTAAGTTAATTATTTCTTTGAAAATTTAACAAGTAAGAAAAAATATTTTGTTGTATGAAAGTCAAAAAAAATTAGTTAAGAAAATTATTTCTTCGAAATTTTTACAAGTTAGAAAAAATATTTGTAAATTTGACAAAGAAAAATGAAATTAGTTAAGAAAATTTAACAAGTTAGAAAAAATAAAAATGATAAAGTTTGAAATGCATGAAAAAGAAAATCAAAGTTTAAAATATATTTCAAGTCCACAAAGCATTGAACCAAATCTAAAATCTCGAATGGGTTGTATTTAAATAAATCTTTACTTAAGTGAAAACTTTGTTATTATGAAAAATAATAATAATGATGATAGTTTCAATTATGAGCTGAAATTCAGTTAATGATATGCCATGATTAGTACTAAAGAGTAAATTAACTGATGGTTTTAAAATTAATTTAATTGTAATATTCGTTGTCATGGTACAGATTCACATTAAGACTGAAAGAGTAATGAAAAATATAGCATAGTGGTTAGCATACGTTTTTGCTAACTCAAAGTTTGGGTGTTCGATTCCCAACTTCAACACTCTGTAAAAATAAAAATAATTAAATTCGTAGAAATAAGAAAAATAAACCTCTCAATAGATGGCGCCACCGACGTTAAACATAGCATAAGTTAAAACATAGCAACAAGTGTTGCCAACCGAAAACTAAAAACTCTGGTTGTCATGACAACAAGTGTTGCCATTCCAAAACCGAAACTCAAACAAGTGTTGCCATCCAAAAAGTAAAAACTTTGTGGATACCATGACAACAAGTTCAAAATATTCTAAGTCCGAAAACGCGGGAAAAATATCTAAAACGCGGGAAAAACCCTCGTCACCTTCTACGGGTTCTCGCGGCGGCCCCGGTCGTGGGGAGGGTCAACCCCAAGGTCGGGAGGGGGTGGGGAGGAAGTGGAGGAGGCGGTGGGAGGAAGAGTGGGAGGGGGAGGCGGGTTGCAGATGCATACCATCGCCACCGCCTCCTGTTGCAGAACTCTCATAAGTACCCTACTGTGCACAACTTGACTCCACTAGGGGTCTACGTACCAAATTTCAACTTTCTAGGACATTCCGTTCTTGAGTTATACGACATACATACACACATACATACAGAAGCCACGAGAAAACTCGTTGTAATTAACTCCGGGATTGTCAAAAGGGATATTTCGGGTGTCTGTACATTCTTGGCGGACCATCCACATGTGGTCAGGTTGAAAAAAACTCAACATTCATTTGGGGGTGAGCAAAATGGAAATGAAGGCCGATTTCTGGGTGAAAATTTTTTTGCGAGTACAATACTTCCTTTTTTGTAAAAGGAAGTAAAAATGTTTGAGAGTATACGGCATATATGGAGTATGCTTTATGAGAACACCCCTGATAGTGAACCATGGCAACAGCAGGGGGTCAGAGTGGCAATTTCAAAAATTTTGATTAAATTTTAGGACATTTTTAGGACAACAAATATCAGGGATTTTTTCACTTAAAGCAGTTTATACGCGTGACTTTTGCAGCCGAAGATGAAACCATTCAAATTCAATCTTGAAAATTACAATAGAATGCGTTTAGTCTCGTATTCTCTTTAACACAGTGACCAGTATGAAGTAATAAAAAATTATTAAATAAAAATAAAAAACCTGACTGCGTAAAAACCAAAAAAGCTAAAAAGAAAAATGTATAAGCCCAGTAATTTTGAATGTAATTAAGTACTACTGAAAAACTACACCGTTGTAATAGTCTTATAATCCTACACAGATAAGAGAAATCATAAATTCAAAAGCAGAAGAGAAGGATCAACATTCGGGGCCCATTCCTTTCTGACTCATGGAACCCCATAAAATTTGAATGAGCCCCGACTGTTGATCCTTCTATTCTGTTTTTGAATTTATGATTTGTCTTATCTGTGTACGGTTTATAAAACTATTTCAACAGTGTAGTGATTCAGTAGTACTTAATAACATTCTAAATTACTGGGTTTATACATTTTTCTTTTTAGTTTTTTTTGGTTTTTACGCAGTCGGGTTTTTTGTTTTTATTCAATAATTTTTTATTTTACTCTTTTTAGTTAATTTTCATTGACTTAGTTATTTATATTATAAGACGGTACATTTCGCAACCATGTCATTTCATTGAGACAGTTTGTTTGTATCGTGAGTTTTATTTAGTAACTTGCAGTGGTCTAAACTACTGATAATTAGTCCCTCTAGGGACTTGGCTTAAAGCTACATGTGCTTGACCTTCGGCAAAAATGCGCAAACGTAAGTCAACCGCAGCACAGCTATATAAACAGCTTGTATAACTCATGATGACGCGAAATCGGAAATGTCGTCAGTCAAATATTTCTTGCAAAACTAAAAAATCCTCTCAAGAAAGTACACGTTGCGAAACTCAGTCCCTTGAATCAAGGCAAAAACAAATGCAACTTCATATGTTAGAGATGAAAATCGAATTAGTAGGCTTTCTTTCTTTTGGTGCTAATTGCCCAGGTTTATTTTGATGAGGACTACAATCTGAGCGTCTTGCCTTCGTTACACACAATATATTTTTATTACACTACAGAATACATATAAAGAACACATGATATGGGGAATTTTGATTACTGTCATATGTTTAGTGACACTACCAAGGTTAAGACAAATCGATTGACGTAAGAATTACCAAAATTGGCCAAGGCCTTTAGCCTATAGAACGCCACATAGAAACCGACATACATACATAGACTGATAAACACATTACCCACCTTTGCGTCGCGCAGGTTCAGTCAGGAAAAAAATATATCCTGCATAACAGTAGGATAAATGTATGTGCAATTGCTTTTTTACTTGCCTTGTTGTTGTTGAAAAAATCTTCTTACGAAGAAGGGATAATAAGTAGGAAGCAAATTCAAAATTTATTATGTACTTTACTTTTTATCAGATAATTTGATACTTTTTGATCAAAAATATCCCTGTAAATTACAGATAATTCATTTAAAGATGCAATTGAATAATTGTTTTTTACGGCAACTAAATCTAAGAAAATCTCCGCTAACGAAATTTTATTTTGGAGTGAATTTGGAACAAAAGCTTTGAATTGCTTCATCATAACCAATTTGTTTTCAATAGAAAACAAAGAACATAGGATTTAAAATACTGCTCGATTTTTCAAGCTATTTGTCAACGTCTTATGTCTCGCCGCATCAACATGAGACAATATCTGAAAATCCTTGATTATCAGTATTGGAAAGCTAACGTACAAACAGAACAAAATGCTTTAAATTCATCCTTTTCTGCATGGCACCATGTGCTGATTTTACATCTATTTCTGTCTGCTTTTTCCATCCACAAGCACAGCCCGATCATTCTGACATTGGACATGGGGCACATTTCTATTTCAGGGCCCCCCTAGGTCGCGACTAAGATTTTTAAAGACACTGGATTTTTAGGATAAAATAAGATTGTTTCTATAGATCGAAGTTTCTATATATTAAATTTTTTTCCGGCGATTTGCTACTTCGATATATAGAGGTCCAACTGTATATACTGCATACCCCCCCCCCCCATTCCCACTTTGGAACTGATGTGATATACCCCACCCTTGGCGACTTTTTCCTGTTGTCGCCAAGAAAACGATGTATGACGACATATGTCATACATCGTTCTTAGCGATGCTTTTTTAGCGCCAACAGGAAAAAATCAGATAAAAAAACATGATCAAAGCACTTCAGAACACAATATACATAAAAACAACATAAAAGCACAACAAAAAACATCACGAATATATGCTTCAAAAATGTACAGGACTGGGGTTGTTTGTAAACATATTAAAATACAATGAAATAAATTATTGTATTAATTACAAGTCGAAATTAATTTTTTTTTCATCATTTCTCCAGGATACGAGCCCTTGGTCTCATAGTACTTTCGTAATGAGACCTCGGCTCGGTCTCATTACGAAAGTACTATGAGACCTCTGGCTCGCCAGTTATCCCTCCGACTGTTAATATACATTACAGTCGGAGTATGGTCACAGTTATGTATATTTTCATGGAGACACCCAAGGGTGGCTCCTTCCATTCAGTGTACAATAATGCCACAGTTTTAAGTGTGAAATATGCACCATTATTGTGCAGATTTATTAATAAAATTCAGCATTTTTAAGAGTAGGACTGAGCAACAAATACATTAAGAAGACAATCATTAAAAGAACATAAAACAACAATAAACAACGCGATATATGTAACAAAGATATCAAAAACTAACTATCTAAGAACACAATACTTAAAAGTAAGTGCACTTACCTCTTTTTTAAATTCTTTTCCATCCACCCCCGCATCAGGCCGTGCACATATGTCCCGCTCTTACAGAAATTATCCTCTTTTTTATTATTATTATAACGTTAAAATTATTAAACTGTGTTAGTTTTGACAAAAAAAAAATCCTTATTTTTGCTTAATTTGATATTCTGCCCAATTAACGTCACGTACTATTTCTAAAAATTTTATAAACATGTCCTCATTTTTATACTCACAATTCTTTTTAAACAAATAATACGCTAAATAACACTGAAAATCCCCCCCTCTGTTATATGCTGGTAGACTACTTTTTACGTGCCTCCATGTGGATTCAATCGTGTTTGTGTGGCAGCCAGTAACAGGATCAACAATTCATAACATTTCATTTTGAATTAACCCAATTTCCCTCAAAAATTCTAAAAAAAACATCCTTATTTTCAATTAATTTGTAAATAAAAAATCTGTTTAGCACTCCGGTAGGTCTGAAGGTTGGACGACCTGACGAAAAATTAAAAGATGACTCATTCATAAATTTCAATTGATATTTTTCAATAACACTGCAAACAGAACTCATTTTAAATTATAAAGCACAACTAAATTAACAGAAAAAAAGTAACAATAAGAATACTCTAAAATAAAGTTTAAACTGAAACTTTATTTTAGAGTATTCAACTTAAAAATACTTCAAATTAAAATCCCCCTAAGAGCGGAACATATGTGCACCTACCTCCACGGACACACATGCGAAAAGAATTAGATCACATCTGTACTTCCCAGGTATATTCTGCAGGGTTACTAGGGCTACCGGAAAAAGTTTTATCGCCAACGTTGGCGATTTTCGAAATGAGCTAAAAATTCTATCCTCGCCAAGGGGGGGGGGGGGGTATATCACATCTGTACCCCCACTTTTTTATATGTTGCAGCAATAAAATATTTCGATACTTGCGTTTTTACACAACCATACTAAATTTGGTGGTACCACAATATAATACATACATTTAAAAATTAAAGAGATATAGTACTATACGATAAATATATAAAATGTGGTTCAACTTTGCCCGTAGCAGTAAACTGTAAATACCAAAATTATCTATGATATAACTTTTAATAGTAAATACAGA
Source organism: Uloborus diversus (assembly GCF_026930045.1). Classification (NCBI taxonomy): domain Eukaryota; kingdom Metazoa; phylum Arthropoda; class Arachnida; order Araneae; family Uloboridae; genus Uloborus; species Uloborus diversus. Next base: position 4,820,693 of record NW_026558098.1, on the reverse strand, counting down.
CTAAATTTGGAGTGGTTTTCTGATTTGCAAAGAGATCACATTTTGAAGGGGAATTTTTATCAACAAATAGATTTTTTCCTTGGCATTTGCAAAACTATCAATGATATCATTGTACTCAAGATTCCGAGTGAAATAATTATTTATTTTTAATTAGCACAATAAATTAAGGGGATTTTGGGCCCCCTTGAAATCTAAGGGGAGGGGCCTGTGCCCCACATGCCCCTGTGGTAATCAGGCTCTAACCACAAGGAAGAGATTTTCGTTTTCCGTGGCATTTTAATAAAAATAAATTACCATTTACATTTTTAAACCAAAAAGTTAGCGACTAAATTTACAAATTATATGAGCAAGAAATAATTCAACTTCACTGAACAAAAACACAAAACAAATTGACAAATTTTACAGGAAATACAAGGTGATGCTCAGATTACAACACAAGATAAGATACATAAAAATAAATATTACTTCCCCCGAGGGACAACCCATTTAAATTTTGCTCTAAATGTATTTTTTTAACCAAGTGTTTATATTTGGGCTCTTATTTCATTTTATATCTTTTTTGCAGAACTGAAATGACCGCAAGAGTTACAAAATATAGATAAAGCAAACAGCTTTATACATGAAATATACCGCTAGCTCAATAAATTCCAGCCGAGGACTGCAGTTTTGTCCTTATTAGCACTCATCAGCCCGGCATAGGAAAGGGACTGAGCTGGAGGTGGAAAACCTCTTAAGGAAGCCAACAGTGCCAAACAAACTGGTAGCTAATACAGAATTAGCACTGACCAGACGAGTGACCGAAACAATGATTCGGTTCAACTCGAATATTGAAGGTATTAGCTATCAGTTTGTTTGGCACTCTAGGATTCCTTAAGAGGTTTCCACCTCCAGCTCAGCCACTTCCAATGCCAGGCTGATGAGTGCTAATAAGCCCGAAGCTGCAGTCCTTGGCTAGAATGACTGAGCTGGCGGTGTATTTCATGCAACATCTTAAGTGTTGTGGAATTTGTAAGATTAACTGCAACAGACCCTTTGCTGCCTTGGACTTTGTCCATCCAAACAAAGATGGAATTTTTAGGGGTGTCAATACGCCCTGTCTCCCTTCCATAAATAAATGATCGTAATTGGCCAGATTACGATCTTTTTACGTAATTGGCCAGATAAAGCATTCTGTTCAGTTTTAGCAAATAATTTGAACCCCTATATGACCCGACATGGAATTGACTGAGCTGGCGGTGTATTTCATGTATTTATGCCTTAGCTCTGGCTATAGGGCGGTAACTTACTGAATATACCTGCCCTTGCCTTCAATATTCGAGTTGAACCAAACCATTGCTTCGGTCACTCGTCTGGTCAGTGCTAATTCTGTATTAGCTACCAGTTTGTTTGGCACTCTTGGCTTCCTTAAGAGGTTTCCCACCTCCAGCTCAGTCACTCCTATGCCAGGCTGATGAGTGCTAATAAGCACGAAGCTGCAGTCCTCAGCTGGAATTGTGTAAGCTGGCGGTGTATTTCATGCATTTCTGCCTAGCCCTGGCTATAAGGCAGTAACTTAATGAATAAACAGCTTTACATTGAGCATTTGTTTAGGTTAACTGCATACCCCCCCCCCCCCTTCTTTAGAATAAAAGCAACAGCAGTATATGTTTTTATTTTTATTTTTTAGAAAAAAAAAATTCTTAGGATCTACAAAGTTTATTTTGCCCTAAACTACAGGCATACCATCATGAAAAGTTTCATTTTTAGGTTGAATTTCATTTTCCTATGCAAGTTGGGAATAAAATATGAAAATTTTAGGGATTTTAGGACTATAAGTCAAAATTTTAGGATAAAATTTGAAATTTCAGGACCCAATAAGCCAAAATTTTACGAATTTTAGGACTAAATTTGAAATTTCAGGACAACTTTTACCCCTGCAATAGTAAACAAAATCTAAATTCTAAATTTTAGCTAACATGTTTAAACTACAATTAAATTTGAAAATACTTCGCCATAATGGGTATTATTTTCCCAGCATTAATGCATTTTTCATTATTGGCGTTTAAAAAACAATCTTGTATTCTCTCAATGCTAAGAACAATTCCAAACTTTTTATTTAAAAACTGAAAAAAGTATTAGGTGCTGCCTATTCTTTCTTTAAAAATGTCTTGACTGAATGTAAAATTTAGTTTTAACTGGAGATGAAACACAAAGGCAGTCAGAAAGACACGTAAACGTATTCATTAGTCATTGACATTTTAGCACTTTGCTAAAGCTTTTTTTCGAATTTTTGCTTTTCAGCTGAATAGCTTTTGAAGTCAGCTTAAACCAGGGTTGGCAAAAACCCGGGGTTTTTTAAAAAAAGCCCATGGACCCAGGGTTTTTTTTAAATAAAACCCCAAAAAAAAACAACTAAAGCTGGGTTTTTTTTAAAGAAATGCGGTGTTTTTTGTCTTTTTTTAGGGAAAATGTGGGGGTACTTGTAGCATATTGTAGCGTAAGTATATGTACAAAGCACAAAAATTGTCTTGGGGTAAAAAAAGCTGGAAAATTCAGCGTTTTTTGAAGAAAAGTTTAAAAGATGATGAAACCCAAGAATGGTGAAGTTTCAGATTTTTTAGTTTCCATGATTACCAACAGTTAAGGCAAAGTTACTTCTCGAGTGATAAAATCTTTTGTTCCTTTGTTCGTTTTTTTTTTTTTTTTTTTCCATTTTACTTTATTGTATTTCATTTTGTTATGCAAAACTACTGTAGAACCTCAAGTAGTTTAAATCCCTTTTTATAAACTTTTTTGTAATATAATGAAAATACTGTATATATCCTATTCTGTTTTCTGTCCAACCGTATGTAAAACCTGTTAATTTCCGAAAAAATACCTTGTTTATTCGAGGTTTGTGACAAATTGGTTTGCAGAAAATAATTCACATGAAAGCCTTATAGCTAGAGTAGTTTCCTCTGTACAATCTACAAATCAGACGTGACAGGACTTAGTCAAGATAATTTGAGTTATTTATCGACCAGTTATAGAAAAAAGTTAAATATATTTATTTAAAATTTTTGAAGTATTCTTTTAATGCTGTCAAGAGTTAAGAAATACTATTAAAGCTCAAAATTCATTTTTTATGTCCATTGTCTGTGGTGAAGAACAAATAAAAAAGTTTACATTGTGAAAGTATTTAAATTAATTAATTTTTTTTAAAAACTTCTCAGAAAATTTTTAAAAAAAACCAAAAGTGGGCTAAATAATGGGTTTTTTTCAAAAAAATCCCATTGGGTCCAATCCGGCCAACCCTGGCTTTTAACTCATAAGATACAATGAATGCCATTAATTAAATAAACTGGGGATATTTCGATAATTGGGAATCTGGCGATCTTTCTTCATTAGCGTCAATTTTTGGCTCCAGCGCCTGCGCGAGAGGTATTTTTCTTTGCAAATCAAAACAAAGAGATCGGAAACACTCTATTCTCATAAGGATACTAGAAATCTGCGGGGTTACCGAAATAAAATTATTTATGCCAAAAATGAGCGGACCGTGCAATAATTCCAACTATCGAAATATCCCCGAAAAAATAATAATAAAACTTACTCGAGGAATCGAGATTTAGAGCGAATAGAAGGGTTCCATGCCAACAGATCCAGCTGTTTGTCGCGCAAGCAATCACGCAAACAATTTTCTTCACTAAGCTGTCAATCTTTCCAATTTTTAGTTGAACAGAACTCCTTCAAGTAGAGTTTACGTATTGAATAACGTCAAAAATCTTATTATAAAATCTTTAAAAATCATATCGCAAAGTAAACAAACTCGTTTTCACGACGGTTACAAACAAGAAACAAGCCGCAGAGAAACACATCTTACGGGGAGAGTGTAGAACATGCGGAGAGGACAAATGCCACTCATGAAACACTCAGCTGTATAACGCACTGGAGTGCGTTTTACTACGGCGATGGGAGAAAAAAAGCGACCGGTTCACAAAAACCGTTGAACTGAACTCCATCATTTTCTGTTATGATGGGCCGTGGTAGCCCGATTGGTAGAGAGTCGGATTCGGGGCCGGAGGGTCCTGAGTTCGAACCTCGATGGTCGAAGATCCACCGTCGTCATTAAAGGGGACTGGGCGAAGTTAAATAGGCTCGTGGTCTCAATGTCCTCCAAGTGAAACGATACCTCTGGGGGTGCTGGCACTAGGTAGCTATTAGCTCCTGGTCTAGTTCTAAATTTTCATTAACTGTTCGATCCGGTGATGGTGCTGCCATATATCGGTATAAAAAATAATGGAGGCAAGGCACTTTGTATGCAGTCCTCGACATAAATACAGTTGTAGTCAGTTGTGACTCGGAATCGGAAAAATTAATGTTTTGAATCTAACTGAATGCCCGTCTTCTCAACTAACATCGCTTTCATCAGGCAGGCCCGTCATTAATTAGCAACTCCAGAGCTCGAATACGCTACCTCGCGGTGATTAACAATACTAAAGAAAAAGGTAAAACATTTCATTTCACGTGTTTTCTTTGGAGTAAATTACAGGCTTCAGATAGTTTGCGATGTAATGTATTTCAGAAGATTAGAAAAGAAAGCTTCCCACAAACACTATGAAAAATGACTGTCATTCACTGAGCGTCTAAGCAAGTTATAAGTTACGGCGTGTGTTAGTTTTAACTTTTTCGTCCGCCATTAGACTGTGGCTGCAGCGCGGTCTAGGAAGATTGAGCGCCGAGCATTTTGTCCCAGAATGTTCTGGGCACCCAATGTTCCCGGCACCAAAATGCTAGGCGCCAAATGTTCCGGGTGCCCAATCTGCGTTGCTCAATCTTCTCATTTCGGGGTTTAAGGGTGTGGCTTTGCTTCCCCTGGTTTTGGGAGAGGGGAGGGATTTTACTTTAATAATTTTTTTTTTTTTTTGAAACTTTTCAATACATTTAAAATAATGTTTTAAGAAAATAACAAAGAAATCAATTCATGTTAAGCAAAGGACAAATTGCAATCATGTAAGAACGTACACCACGATCAGTGTCGGGCTGGCCCTGCGCGCCATTGACCCGCGGGCCGGTGCATGGGCTAGCACGCCCCTATTCGGTCTGATCACCCTCCCTCCTCTGCGCCCTCGAACATGTGCTCCTTTAAACCTGTGCCTCTTCGTTTTTCACTTTCTTCTATATCTAATATATAGATTGTATAAGTACAAATTTTCGAACTTTGACGGATTCGAACGTTTTAAGGCTTGCTGAATCCATTTCGATTATTTTTAGAAAATGTCTGTGCGCGTATGTGTCACGTATGATGTGGATGACCAGTCTTTGTGGCCGCTCTACAGCAATCGCATGAAATCGAACGAAATTTGGTACACTTATGTGCCCCTTTTGTGAACTTCTGCCCATTGTTTTTTGGCGTGAATTCCTCCAAAGAGAGGGTGGAGCAATGGGACGTTTTTTGAGTTATGCGTGCCTGCTATTCGTCAGGAAGTAACTGGCGGAATCAAACAAAACTTGGTGCATATGTTGTCCCTAACAGGTACAGGTGCTGATTCAATTTTGGTGTCAATAACTCTAACGGGGGTTGAGCTACAGAACATTTTTTTGTCGTCAATTGTGACTGCTGTATTTCAAGAAATAATGAACGGAATCAAACAGAAATTTATCGACAAGTAGCCCCTAGAGGGTGTAAGAGCTGATTCTATTTTGGTGTCAATAGTTGAAAAGGAGGTGCGCAATTGAACATTCTTTTTTTCCACTGTGAGTGCCATATTTCAAGAAGTAGTGCTACGTTCTGGATGAAATTTGGAATAAATGTGAATCCATATGTAAGCAGGCGTTGGTTCAACTTTGGCGCCTATGGCTCCAGGGGGGGGGGACAATTTTTAGTCACCAAAGCCTTATGGTGACTATAGTTTATATATTAGGAGCTGCGTTGCGCGGCTTTGCCCGCTCTACCTTGAGAATAAAAATTGTGTGAAGTGACATATATTCAACAACCAGGCATAAATAAAAGAAAAAAAAACACCATGCAAAATTACCCTTCCAAACAATGACGACAGATATTAAAATACTTTTAAGAAATTAAAATGCGAAGGATGGATTTTAAAAGCGTAACCATGGAAACGCGAAAATCAAATGGTTAACAACCTGAATCAAAATTACATTTTTCGATTTAAAAATGCTTGTAACTTTTTTTCCTTTGAAGATCGAAGCAAAGTTTTTCGACCAAAGGTCGATAGAAATCTGGAGTAAAAAATGTCGCTTTCTCCAATAGTGTCAAAAAGAAAACTGTGGGACAATTCCTTCACTTTTTATTGATAGATTTAATGAAGAAAGTAGTGCCTAAATTTCAGCTAAGCCTAAAAAAGTTCGAGCTAAAAACGCAAATTACTCCCGCCGTAATTAAGTTAGAGTGAAACAAATTGTTTCACTCCCATATTCAGGAATTTATGTGAAATTTGGGCCTAAATTGGAATAAAGAAAAGAACTATTTATCGGAATTTTTCGAATTATAGCCTATGTCACTCAGTAAGAAAGCACCTTTCATATATTGAAGGAATTTTTCAAATAGGTGCAGTTGTTCCGAAGATTACCTCGAACATATAAACGCACAAAAATCCGCCCTCTCTCTTTATAATATTAGCATAGATTTGCGTACGGTATAACAAAGCAACATGGTATCCAAAATTAAAATTATTCACGCCAAGAATTTAAAGATCACGCCAATTTCATAATCATCCAAATAATTTATTTTGAAAATAAGATACAACAGCAAAAGTGGAAAAAAATTATTACTGTTTTTGCAGAATGATACAATGAATGTTTACAAGCAGAATGATATTGAATGAGACAAAGGTTGAATGAATCATTACTAAGTTCCAATAAATTTGTTTAAAAAATTCTTTTAGAGTAAACAGAGCATTTGATCATCCACATAACTTGACAGTATTTTGGTTCTTTAAAGCAGAGCCATTCTATAGTAAATTCATATTTTTGAACCACATATATTTAAAAAAAAAAAAAAAAAACATTTAGTAGTGAATAAGTCGTCTGATTTAAATGTACGGTGTACACACCAATAGCGACCACTGCATAAGTAGTGGACACCACTGAACGCACTAATAATGGCCACAATGAAGCATATCTTACCGTTTTAAAACTCTATGGGTCTACAGTATTAATTACCTCTTTTGAAACCTTTTTTTTTTCGTCTAACGGAGGCTGTGTTTTAGGCCATTCAGCCTTTAGCAGACCTAGTGCGATCCCCCGATATGGCATCCAGCCTTTCATGTGCCACCATTAAGGTGCACGGATGTCAATGGCACAGATAATTTGGATGCCCAGTTTAACCCAGATGGAGGCACCTGGGCTCCCTTTGACGCGAAATTTGCAGTAGGAATTTAAATTTTCCCGAGGGAATTCTAAGCCAAACGAATACCAAAGGGATATTTTACATCATAGACTAAAAATAAGAATAGACCGAGCTATGGCAACCTTTTTGCTGCTCATAAACCAAACCATGTGACTGGTGGATATCCTAGCAACAGCGGGCGTTGATCGTAGCAAACGATCAACGCCCGCGAGAAATAAAATCAATAGAATTGATGGAACACGGGAGAATGATCTTTTATGGAGTCCGATTTTTAAATTTGTTATTCTAAGATGTAAATATTTCGTTAATATAGTGAGTTTTTCGTTTAGATAGTATTGTGCATTTTCTTCATTCAATTACAATAACTCTCTAAGCAATGAAAGATGCAAGCGTCCAAAAAGAATCGGCAAACGGTAAGATTTGTACTTACAATTTCAATTTAAGGTACCGATAAGTACATTTTTGCGTTAACGCAAAACGTGTACGCCATTTCGTTCACGCCAACGCTGACAGCTCCAAATGAAATAAAAGTTACCGAAAACTGATCAAAAACTATTACTAATGTCAAAATAATGCATAACTAAAAGAAAAACAGTTCAATCTCTGCACCTGGAAAAAAATTATAATGAAAACACATTAATAAACATTAAAATACATGTCGAGTGCCAAACTATAGATAACGTTGCCATCTAGCAACCATGCTGCCAAAGTTTTCGCCAAGCCTCCCACCAATCACATGATGTATCCATGAACCAATTTTCTCATCAACAAGTCTGGGAAAGCTCGGTCTACTCTTATTATTAGTCTATGTTTTACATGCCGCATAACCATACAACATAGACGCTGATGATTTTCTGCATCTCAAAAATCCACAGACTGGCCATTCCAGGTAAGAACCTGGGTCTACAGGCGTAGAAGGTCAGTGCCTAACCATCACGATAACCAGCCGGCCCTCTTTTGAAACTCAATGAGAGTATCATAGCCCAACTCTTCCTTAATATTGTCCCGTTTTCTAAAAATCCCAGAATTTCAATTGTTTATCCATTTTCCCCCAAAACCTCAAATTTGTTCCAGTAGCCGCTACTCCAAATCTGAAAATTTCAGTAGTGGCCAGCTGACTTTTCCCCATCCCAAGAATTTACATTTACTTACTTTGAATTCTAATAACTGATGAATAAAATTGATTCAATATGACAGTTAAGTACCAATACATTAATCACATTATTATTGTTCATTTTTTTCTTCAAAGTATATAGGTAGGCTTGCCAGATTTCTGAAATGTTCAACCGGGACACCAGAATGTCCCCCCCCCCCGTCGCTAGTATTCAAAGGGGTACACATCCCTGGCTGATTTTTGGAGTGTTTTATAGGGCAGTTTATTTCAATGCTATGAATAAAAGGTTACTAATTATGAACCTAAAAAGGGGTAACAAAAATGACATAAGCAGATAAAATTTGAACATTTTACTTCCGAGATGTAAATTTTTACAATTTATTTCAGTCAGAGAAAAAACACTTTGAATGAGGAATAAAAAATTCAACAATATTTAGATAGACTTTTCATTTGAAGGACTTTTTTAGACAGTCTTTTTTGGTTTCAATCTTGTTGTAAAAATCCTCACAAGCAAATTCGGTATTAACTTTACAAGTCAATAATACAAATGTTAACTGAATGATTATTTAGGATAATTACTTTAACTATTTTTAGATTTTTTTGGTCATCTGCAATCGAATTTATCTTTTTCCGGGACGTGAAGTACCGGCCGGGAAGTAACCAGCCCGGACGCTGAGATTTTGCCTGAAAACTGGGACGTCTAGCAAGCCTATATATAAGTAACCTTAAAGTGTCCACTACAGAAGAACTGGCCACTACTGGTGTGTTTACCTCACTTGTTTACTGTTTTGCTCATTTTCAAATGCTCTCACATGTTTTGTGACTTCTCAAATGCTTCTTAAAGTATGAAGGGCCAGAATATGCTTTTGAACAACATTCACAAAATTATGGTTTTTCACCAGCATGGCCTCTCATGTGCCTCTTCAAACCAGAAAATGTAGAATAGGCCTTTGGACAACATTCGCATGAATACGCCCTTTCTTTAGTATGGGTAGTCACATGCCTCTTTAAATCTGAACGTCCAGAAAAGAACTTCGAACAATATTCACAAAGTGGGGAGATAACATTTCCGGGCTTATTGGCCGTGGTCTAATTGGAGTAGAAATTCCAGACGTTTCGGCTTGCTTTGCTGCAGCCATCATCAGTGGTTTGAGTTTGGTGAGACTGATTCCTGGCTTCGGTGGCTCCGGGGCTGTTGGGCTGCTGGTCCTGATTGGGAGGTGTTCTCAAGCTGCTAGTGGAATAAGGTTCCTGATTGGATGAGATTCAAGCTGCTGGTTGATCAGGGTACCTGATTGGATGGGATTCACAAGCCGTGGTGGCTACCGGTTTCTGATTGGATGGGACAACAGTATGTTTTAGACTGTTGTGGTGAGCGGATCTAAGTGAGAACACCTCCCAATCAGGACCAGCTGCCCAGCAGCAGTTTGCTTAAATACCGGAGCCACCGAAGCCAGGAATCAGTCTCACCAAACTCAAACCACTGATGATAGCTGCAGCAAAGCAAGCTGAAACGTCTGGAATTTCTACTCCAATTAGACCATGGCCAATAAGCCCGGAAATGTTATCTCCCCACATTGACGCCGGCCGTGAAAGCCTTAAACCGTATTTAATGTTCATAAAATTATGGTTTTTCACCAGCATGGCCTCTCATGTGCCTCTTTAGACCAGAAAATGTAGAATAGGCCTTTGGACAACATTCGCATGAATACGCCCTTTCTTTAGTATGGGTAGTCACATGCCTCTTTAAGTCTGAACGTCCAGAAAAGGGCTTTGAACAGTACTCACACGAATAGGGCTTTTCGCCAGTATGAACCATCACATGCCTCTTTAACTCATAACGTGTAGAAAACGACTTCGAGCAATATTCACACGAATGGGGCTTTTCACCGGTATGAGTTCTCCTGTGCGTTATTAAACCAGAAGCTTGCTTGAATGTCATGGAGCAAAAATCACACGAATAAGGCTTTTCACCGGTATGGACCCTCATATGTGCCCGTAAGACTGAAGATCGCGCGAATGCCTTAGAACAATGCTCGCACGAATGGGGCTTTTCACCAGTATGGATAGTCAGATGTTTCATTAAACTTGCAGATTGAGTGAATGCCTTAGAACAATGTTCGCACGAGTACGGCTTTTCACCAGTATGGACAGTCATATGTCTCGTTAAGCTTGAAGATTGAGTGAATGCCATTGGGCAATAATTGCACGGATAAGGCTTTTCACCGGTGTGGTTTCTTGTATGTACCTTGAGTGCTGAAGCTGAATAAAATAATTTTAAACATTGTTCACACGAATACTCTTTCTTACGGACATGAATTTCGGAACCATCTGCCATTGCTGAACAAGGAAAAAGCGCGACAGCATAAAAGTCGCCAAGGCTGGTATTTTTAATGAAGGTATATTTTAAAACTTTCCACCAAGTATTTCCAAATGCCTTCAATAAGAAACTACAAAAGTTTAGTATCGTTCAAGTATAACCTAAAAAAAAATTCAGTAGGCCGGATTTTTACGAAGGTACATTTTAAAACTTTCCACCAAGTATTTCCAACTGCTTTCAATAAGAAACTACAAAAGTTTAGTATCGTTCAAGTATAACCTCCTACAGTTGTTGGAAAACAAAATACTACTCAAAAGTTTTGACAAAAAAGCTTTTCAAAAACAATTTTTGAATGAAAAACTTGGATTGTGTTTTCAAAAGAATGTAAGACAGAAGAAAATATTTACACTAGCACACTCGCTTGGACCGTTTTCTGAAACAAGAGTTCAAGACAATTACAAAAACCTAATTGGTCATGATTATTAGAAAAGTTACGAAAAAGGCTGTTGCTTTTGACAACATAAACTCCTCTACATCAATAGGAACACCTTGTTTTGCTTGACTGGCTCGCTCAAAATCTTTCGTCCAAAGAACTTCTTTAAATGTATGAGCAGAGGAAGCTTTGCATTGCTAAAGCTAAAACTGATGTCAGAGTTCTTGAAGCCTAATGTCCTGCAGTTCAGTTTACTGCTGAAAAGATCGAAAAGAATGAGCTTACACTTAAAAAAAATAATTAAATTAAATAAAATGATAGGAATTCAAAACAGTCAAATGAGAACAATAAGCAACCGTGATTGTTAAAAAAAATAATAATTTGAATTTTGACATCTTGAATTCAAATTATGTTTTTCGCAATCACAAGTGTGTGTGTTTATGTATGTGTGTGGTGTTTGTGTGTAGGGTATGTGTGTAGACATGGTGTTTGTGTCTGTGTGCAGGTATGAGTGTGTGGGTAGTTGTGTGTATGAGTGTGTGTGTGTAAGGGGATATGTGTTATGTGTGTATGTAGGCATAGTGCAGGCATGAGTGTGTGGGTAGTTGTGTGAAGGCATGTGTGTATGTGTAGGTGTCTATATATATGCGTGTGTGTGTATGTGTTTGAGTGTATGTTTGTGTACGTGTGTGTAGGTGCTTGTGTGGTGTACGTGCGTGTAAGTGTAGGATATGGATGCAACCTGGAGACGGGGATGCTGCAGAGGGTGCTGGCGGGAAAATAAAATCATAGGAACGCCAAAAACAGTCAAGTGAGAACAATAAGCAATCGTGATCACTCAAAAAAAAAATAGAGTCACTACAATAGAAAATAAATATTGAAGTCCTGCATATAAATAAAACAGTGTCAGTCCTGCTTAAACGAACACTGGCGGTTCCAAGAAATATTATTTGATTCAGCGGGGTATTTGATTAAGCATGAAAATTTTATTTAAATTTCCTGGTTGACAACTTTTATCTTAAAGCGTAATAATAAATCAATACCTAAGTATAGAAGAAAAAAGGTTTTAATTAAAAAGCGTTTTAAATAAGCTAAGTATTCAACAAAATAGTGTTATGTATAATACAAGTACATATGAAAATTATAAATATGCAACTTACCACTTGAGGTATTAAATTTTTGGTTCGACACTTTTTTTCAGTTCATATTTTTTGGAGAAAGTCTACAATAATGGATCATTTGCTCAAGGCATTTTGAGAACACTTTTCTAACTTGAATTACCGCGTTTTACGTAATTGATATTTATCAATTTCTTATTGTCTGCAATGTTTATATTTCATTGTGTTTCTTAATTTAATTATTGACTGCCTGTTGGAAATGGCAACAATAAAAGGAACTGAATAGAATAAGGGAAATGCTTAGATGGAATATGAAGGATTGTTTTCCCGCCTGTTGTTTCCCGAAAAACAATATTTTAAATTTTCACGTCAATAATCGCTTTTATTTAACTTATTTTTAACATATTCAAAATTTTCTGAGCAAAAATATATGCGAAAGCTGATCACTGACTATTATTCGATTATTCAGGGAAATTATTCGATTAAGCAGGGATCTTGAACTTTACAGCTATGGGGAAATATTCGGTTACGGGAGATTTTATTTGAACAAGCGGGGTATTCGTTTATCCGTTACCCGATTAAGTGGGGCTGACAGTACAGTTGAATCCCGACTTACGCAAGGGATGCGTTCCAAGATCCCTCGTGTAAGTCGAAATTTTGCATTGTGGAAAAGGGTATGTGTAAAAACTTTTATAAATATACCCAATTATTTTAGACACTTGCAAACACCACCTCAAGCATTTAAAAACCATTTCTCAGCTATACATTACTGTTTCTTAGATAAAACACTGAATTTTTATTTAAAAAAACCCGTTTTATTCAAACCCAAAATACAAATACAAATACAAAAGTGACGACCAGCAACAGGCTCTGGGCCCAGCTAGACTGGTCCTAGTCAATTTACAATCCCCAGTGAAGATCAATGGCCCTCTTAAAACTGTCCACTCCTTTGCTCATTACCACCTCTTCCGGTAAGCTGTCCCAAGGTTCCACTACCCTGCTAAAATAATATTTTTTCCTAATATCCATGTTAGCCTGAGATTTAAATAGCTTAAAACAATGACCCCTTGTCCTGTTTTCAGGGCTAAACTTTAGCCCCGTAACATCTTTCGTTTTAATAAATTTAAACAGCTGAATCATGTCCCCTCGGTCTCTTCTTTGCTCAAAACTGTACATTTTTAGCCTTCTAAGCCTGGAATCATAATCTAAGTGGGAAAGTCCACTTATTAGCCTTGTAGCCCGCCTTTGAACCCTTTCCAATACATTAATGTCTTTCTTAAGATAAGGAGATCAAAACTGAACAGCATACCATACTGCTACGATGCACAAAATCAATGGAAAAGAAAGATATGAAATAAACCAGTACGGTACGTATAGTATGTAGTAAGAAAAACAAATGCACTAGTTGTAATGTATAGTAGATCCGGCAATGGATATTTGTAACTTAAAAAATTGAAGATGATGACGATTTATGCTGTGAGATCAAATCGTTATTCTTATTTATATTTTTAAATAAACAATACTGTTGCATCACTAATTTTTTATAATGTTTCCATCTATGGTAACACTCCTCTTTCTAGTTTCTTAAATTCACAATACAAGAGCAGCTTCCATTTTTATCATTTTTGCATTTTCCTTAGATACTACTTGGTGAACTTTTACGGATTTTCATTTCTTGACTTTTGTTTTTACATATGGAAGATTCACTCTTACCTAATTGTCGTGCTACCTTCAACCCTTTTTATAGTTGTTTATGGACATAACCTTTAGCTTTTCTTTAATTGTCAGGAACTTTGTCTTTTTCTTTCATCTTCACAAACTTTAGATGAAACGGCGCTCTTAGGTGTCATTATATTTCATCAACATTCAAATTTAGAAAGAGAAAAATAAGTGGAAAAGGAGGAATACTGTTGGCTCTCTGATTAACGACGCTCTCTATTTAACGACGGCTTTTCACAGTCCCAGATGGTCCACTGTAGTCTTAAAAGCAATCTATTTAAGGACATTTTCTACTTAAGAACGATTTTTTGTGGTCCCTTGAAAGTCGTTAAACAGAGAGCCAACTGTATTTGTATAAGCGATGTTCAGACTAGTACAATGTGGGAACTTCCGGTCCCAGTGATGCTTCAGGGATGAAGGTCCATTCACGAAAAAAAAAAAATTAGCCAATAACAAAGCCGATACTTACACACCGCAATTCCCTGCCGCAAATTTTGGAGTTGCAGGTGAGGAATTCACGTTACATCTAAAATTCTTTACTGGGGGAAAAAATCGCGTTATAGCTATTTCGCTTAAGTCGGATCGCGTTGTAGCGGGAGTCGACTGTACATTGATAGCATAAAAATTTTACGCAAGAAAAAAATAACAATAAAATGAAAAACAAAAATTAGTTACTGAAAATTTCAAGTTTTTACAATCAAGAAAAGTTATAATTTTGCAAAAATTTAAAATAAAGATCAAATGCTAGATTTCAGAAAAAAATACTTTAAGACATATTTTGAAAAAATTGAAATTTTGCCAAAATCTTGGTGGGCAGATTAAGCAAATAGTAATATCTTGCAGAACCCGTGTCAAAATTCCAGGGAACTGGAGGGTTCCGCGGATACCTGGTTGAAACCCTTAGCTTTAAACTATTCTCCTCCCCCCCCCCTTTTTATTTAATAATTTGAGCTTTCGCTGGAATATATACGCTGGATGTGTGGTAGTTTGATAGTCTTGCTCCAAACACTTTGTACGTACACCAATATCAAAGTTCGCTCGTAATTAAAGAAAGAGTACAAATAGTAGTAATTGTAGTCTCAGACAAGCATTTTGGGGATACGAGATGCCATTTCACATTTGCGAAAAATAAGCTAATGGATGGAATGAAGAGGATTTTCGCCCCTTCTTCTTTGTCACATTTTCCATGTATCAACTTTTGGAGAGGGAGAGAATTGAAGAGACCATGTTCACAACACACACAAACTAATTTATTTTCCTACTCACAATATACATGATGGGCAGCCAATTTGCCCTTTTTCCCGAATAGCGGTCAAGAGATATGCCATAAATTTATCCCGCTATTCGGTCAGGAGAGTTTTTTTGCAGTCATGCCTTCATGACTGTCTATAGCCATATAACCTAGGCGCTCTCATGCATCTGCGCAGTAGGCAATCGGGGAAAGCCCCATTGCGCAATTATGGAGATCCCAGTTATTAATCTTGGGATCCCTGTCAAGTGTTACGCAATGTAACCGCGTGGAGCATATAATTTCTTACATGGAAAGGCTCACGACACTCTTCATCCACAGGCTCAATTTTTTTTTAAATTAAAAAAGGGTTCCTCCAAACCCCAAAATATATGTTTTGCTGCACATCTCATTGCAACGGATGCAATTTTAACATTGTTTTGTTTGTTGTGGAACATAGTGAAATTTATATTTGAAACTGTATATAAAAAATTTGATTGTTTCTGGGTTGGACATATTTTATTTATTTATTTTTTTTTTTTTGGAAATTTACTTGGGTTTTTCATGATGTATCCAGGATTTTTTTGTACATTCATCAGAGCCGTAACCAGACTTTTGTTTCGGGGAGGGTTTTTACCAAACACAGTTTTCGTAAAATCTATATAAACAATTAAATTGGATTTTATTGAATATTCTATTGATTTTTGTTGCAATTTTAAGCAAATGAAAAATATGATGTATTTATTTAATGATGAAAAAAAAATCTACTGTGTGAAGTGTATAACTCCTTTGTACCCCTATTAATCGATGTATTTTCGATAACTCAAAATAATTGATGCGCACTCTCATGTATCAGCACATTTGATGTAATGCTTCTTAAAGTAATATGTTTTAACAATAATTAAATAGGTCAAATACAGAACTTGGACGCCTCAAATTTAAAAAAAAAATCGATCATTTAAAATTTTTTTGTAAGAAATGATGTTTGCAATAAATTCAAATAAAATAAAGGAATAAAAAAGTAAATGTTGTAAATAGTACAATTTTTCAATAAAAATATCATTTTTCAAATGAAATTAAAAAAAAAATTGAAAAAAATTTAAAAAAATAAGTGGTAATTATAATTTTTTCAGCAAAAAAGTATGATGAAAAGTACTTTTTGGAATGCTTTTGAAAAGTTTCGGAGGGGGTTTAAACCCTAAGAACCCTCCCCTTGCATACGGCCCTGTGTACATTTCAAGAACAACTTGTTTTCAAAAAACGTTTTATTCTTTATTTTTATTAAGTAATGTACTAAATCACTGTAGTACAACGGTTTGGCTACTTTTACATTTCATAGAGCTAGAAATAATAGTCAAATAATGCATCTATTATTATTTTTTAAAACTAAGATGCAACCTGTCAGTTTATAGCGAAACCGTACATGACGAATTCGTGGCTTTAGGATAATAGCTTCGATTCCCCTTCACACATACATGTGTATTATTTAGCTTTTTACAACAAAGTAATGGCTGAACTATGGGACTCATCAAGGACTATTGTTGCAGCTCACAATTTTCCTAAGGACATTTTCTGCACAGAAAATGATGTAATTTCAACCTAAGGCTTTATCGCCGATAAACACAAAAATCCAGGCCGGATTTGGAAGTGTGGAGGCCCCGGGTCAACGAAGGAGTGGAGGCCTTTAATCAGGGTTCGAAAAGATCATCATATTTTACAAAATATCCGATACTTTGATATATATCCGAATATTTTGGTATATATGTATATATCCGATATTTTTGATTTAAAAAATTTCCATTCAAGTTATTTCGTCAGATAATTTTTAAATTTTTGAGCTCAAGAAGCGAGAAGTTGTAAGGATGAAAAGTTAACCATTTTTCGGATTTTTTTTTACTTACTTTATTTCTCTTTAACTCATAGGTACAAATTACAAATTAAATGAATTAAAAATATATATATATTACCACTGAAATGCTTGATCAAATAAAAAATTGTTAGTAAATGGATACTTGCAATCAGGACTTTTTGATATATCGATAATATTATTATTTTTGTGCAAGCATTCTTTGTAGAAATACAAAAGAAAAAGTCTGGGAGAAAAAACGTAAAATTTGCTGACACGTGAAAGTTAGGATATTTTGTAAAAATTTTATTGTGGGGGGGCGGCCTTTTTTGTGGAGGCCCCGGGGTAGTTGCCCCGCCTGCTTTCCCCTAAATCCGGCCCTGACAAAAATGCTAAGTTGGAAGCGAGTCAAGTAACATTATGCAACCAGCGTGGTTTTCCCCCCTCAGTTATATTTACACCTGTTCCAGCATTATTAATTGGAGGGGGGGCAAACTAAAAATCGTCAATCAACATTTGTCTCTCGCCAAAAAACTATAACTCATAATTTTTTCAAAACAAAAGACTAAAATTTGTGTATATATATATATATATATATATATATAAACTCTGAACATTTTCTGAGAGCAGCAGGGCTGGATTTGGAAGTGTGGAGGCCCCTATTCAGTGTTCGAAAAGATCATCATATTTTCAAAAATATCCGATACTTTCATATTAGAGACGTACCGAGTAGCACTTTGGCCAAGTAGCCGAGTACCGAGTACTCGGCCTTTCACTACTCGGCCGAGTACCGAGTTACCGAGTACTCGGCCTTTCACTACTCGGCCGAGTTACCAAGTACCAATTATGTTTTAAGAGCCACCGACACACATGTGATGAATTTTTAACTTATTCGAATAGTAGTATAGACCTCCTTGTCCATATAATAGTTTTTAAAACTAAATTCCTGCTGAAATTTAATTACGCATTATTTAAAAAATTTTGTTTATGTCAAAAATTTTACAAAAAAATATTTTTAAAATTACAAATAAATAAATAAAAGGTTTGATTAATCAAGTTGCAATTAAAACAAATTATACCAATCTATTATAGTTCCAGTCCGCCAAACATAAATAATTTTTAAAAGCAAATAAAACAAATGTGACACGTGTTTCTGCATTACAAGGAACGTCTTTTTCAGTGCATAAAATGTGAGCTAAAGAATGCAAAGACATTCGACAAAAAAATCAGACTTTTGTAGGATGCCTTTAAATTCACGAGCTCACATTTTGTGCATTGAAAAAGGAATTCCTTGTAATGCCAAAATACGTGTCTGCACTGTGCCTTTAACGTTGTTTTATTTCCTTTTATTTTTTAAGCAAAGGTATTTTTATATTTTTTATAACTAATTCTTGTTTGTAGCAAAAATACATTTTTAATATAAAAATTCCATATTTTCTATACTTACCTTTTTTGCACAATTTTTAATAAATAAGTTTTAACTTTGGGGACATTAAAATAAAGATTTATTCCATTGAAGCATTACAAACTTCATTATTCTCAAAATTTAAATTTGATTTGTAAGTGATTGCAGAATATTATATATGCTTGCGCTTTTTTATAAATTTTAATATCTGTCTTGGACAATATTCAATCTTTTTTGCAACAACTCGGTATTGGCCGAGTATCTGATCAAAATTTGGCCGAGTACCGAGTACTCGGCAAATTGGCCGAGTAGGCCGAGTACCGAGTAGTTACCGAGTACTCGGTACGTCTCTATTTCATATATATCCAAATAATTTTGATATATATGTATATATCCAATATTTTTGATCAGTACTTTAATAGTAAATACATCATGAAGTTACTGCTATTTATTTTTTATATTATTATTATTATAATTGATAGGGGAGAAAAAACGTAAAATTTGCTGACCTGTTAAAGTAAGGATATTTTGTAAACATTTTATTGTGGGGGCCCCTTTCTTGTGGTGGCTCCGGGCAGTGGCGCAGCCACGGGAGGGGTTTTGGGGTTAAAACCCCTCCCAGAACGCAAGCACATTCATTTTCTCCGTTAAAATCAAGGGAAGAAAGCAGAGTATTTGAGCTTTTCTAAGCGGAATATGTTTCAACAAAATATCTTACTGCTTTTAATAATCGGGAAACAGTCAGAAATTACTTTTCAATTCTTAAATATAAAAGTTGTATTTCATGATGAGCACTTAACGGCCCCACTGGTATAAGACAGCTAATATGGTGTCAATAAAGCTCTGCAGTGTATCATGGTCCCTCAGCACTTCCATCACTGCACAAATCCTTTTTAGGGACATCTATTAGAGAGAAGAAGCCTACCGCACCGGATTTTCGGAGGCTCTTAACCAATTCTCATCGAAACCGTTATCCGCTTGCATTTGACATTCATAAAGACATGAATGTATTTGAGGAGGAGGTTTTAAATGATCTCGCGAAAAACACACAAAAAATGAATGTAATATTAAAGTAAAACTAATAATAAATATTCTGTGCTTTTCCCACTTTCTTCATTTTATAGTGATATCAATACGAATTATTAATTGTTTTTAGTGATTATTCATTCGAAGTAACTGCTTAATCTGCAGAAATTCTTTGATATTGAATAATTACGCATTGTAAATGAATGGGAAAGAAAGCAACAATTTTCGATTTTGAAAACCCCTCCCAGAAAAATTTTCTGGCTGCGCCACTGCCTCCGGGGCAGTTGCCCCATCAGCCCTCCCATAAATCCAGCTCTAGAGAGCAGCATTCCTGTGTTTGTCTATCTAATCTGGGTCTACCCCTCATGTCTACATTTTGAAAAACTTCTTCACGACTGTCCGATTAACCAGAGTCTCCGCTACGGTTGCAATTTTTGCAAAATGCTAAAACATTATCTAAATTACGAAAATGAAGCAAAGAGCCTTTGCTTTTTTTGCTCAAATAAGAAGAAAAGATAAAATAAACAAAAAATGTTGCACGATCCAAGAAAGGAAGTGGTGGCATGGTCATAGTGAACAGTGATGTTCCCATCAAATTTTCTGAGGGTATACTCCCAGCAATCCATTATGCACACTGTACGGGATTACAGTCAGACCTCGATACAAGGTCACCCCTCGGGACTTCATGAAACTGACCTTATAACTGATTCATATATATTCATTGATAAATAAACATTTAAATCATTGAATCACTTCAAAATTTAATCCATTCAAAACATCTCAGTTATTTAGATTATTATAGTTAAATTGATTTGAACCAATTTAAATTTTTGGAATCAATAAGAAATATTGAAATTATTTTTTAAACTTTCATTTAGAGTTAAGCTGCATTCAAAAATCCCCAAGCAAACAACTGATGTGCAACTTACCTTACTAAAAATTGTCATTAATACAGGACTAATGTGTTTTTTTTTTTCTTTAATTTAAACAAAATGGTTTCTAATTATTTTCTGAAAATTTCTCCAGCTTCTCATGACTGGTAAAAGAGTGCAATATGTACACGCTGTGTGCACGCATTATTCATATTTAAGTATCACTGTTGTAATGCTCACTTACTACTGCATTCTGTGCACTACCTGCTACGTTAATAGGAAAAACAACTTTTCAATTTTTAAGGATCGTATATTGCGGTGAATTCTTGGAAGTGAATCTGTCAGGCACGGAAATCATTCAAAGAAATCTGACAAAAAGTGACCTTATAAGCGATTAATGTATTATGACCTGACCATATATCCGATAATGCATGACATAAAATTGCTATTCAGTGAGCCAGGACATTAGAAAAGTGACCTTATATGCGGGGTGACCTTATAAGCGGGTGACCCTATATCGAGGTCTGACTGTATCAGGGTTGGTTTTCTGCCGGCAGAAACTAGTTTTAGCCGTGCCAGTGGCAGAAACTGGTTATAACCGGTAAAAACCGGCAGAAACTGGCAAAAACTTAAAAGCTTCTTTGATTAGGTACTTAAGTGATTGCTAAATGATATTCGTTTAACTAAACTAATTAAAAGGCATTTCTGATTTTAATTTGTTCACTTATATGCTTCATCTAAAATGTTTGTGATCGAAATTATCACGTGCTTCAAGAAGAAAGTGCCAGAACTTTTATTTGCCCATATTGACATAGATTTTGTACCTAACGTCACAGCTTTGCAAAACAAATTGGCCCTATTTCTCGAAACTTATCTTTCCAGTGGAATTTCTCCCACTATCCCAGTTACTACATGGTGGACCAGTTAAAAAAAAAAATACAATAGATGAAAGTTTCATGAACATTGCTTGTTCCTTCATGCATTGCCTGCTAGCTCTTCTGTTGCAGGAATATTCTAAAGTTTCTCATTTGTACATATTAGATTGAGAACCTGTTTAGATTTTAGAAACCACCTTTTCTAAGAAGCAACTGCAGGGTCCAAACAATGTAACATTTGATTTTAAATTGTGTTTTGGTTAATAATTATTTTTTCCATGCACTTCCTATTGCATGTCAATAATTTAATTTTTTTTTTTCATTTTGCGAGTTTTTGCCAGTTTCTGTCACAAATGTAGCAGAAAGTGGTTTTTGCTATGCCGGTTTTAACCGGTTTCTACCAGTGGTTTTAACCGCTTTGGCAGAAACTTGCCAACCCTGGACTGTATATACATAACATGCCTAAAAGTAAGCGACGTATATGGAGTACATCCCATGGGAACACCCATGAGAGTGAACCATGGAAGTCATGGCAATAGTGAACTTGACCTTATTATGAACTTTAGCTTAAACTACAGTCAAATTCAACAATGCTTTGCCTTAACGGACTTTATTTCCCCAGAACAAATGGATTATTGGTCGTTTAAAAACCAATCTTGTATTCTCTCAATGCTAAGTATAATTCTAAAATGTTTTCGACGTTTAGTTCGCTTTGTTAAGAGGTAACAAATAATTTTTTTTTTTTGTAAAAATCACGGAGTTTATAAGTTTTAAATGAAATTCTGCACTCTTTAACAGTGCCTTGGGTCAAAAAGTTACATGCTGAACCCCACTTAACAATTATTTTAAATACTATACCTATAACATTTCTAGAAAAGTTAACATAACGTAGAATGGTAAATAAATATTGATAGTTGAGGGGTGCCCATCTCTTAGAGAGAGATGCCTCCCCCCCCCCCCCCCCCAGAATACTCAAAAAACGCTGAAGAATGATATTCTCAATCTAAACAGAAAAGAGGGAAAACACTCAACTTTAATTGTCAATAGTGCAGTTTGCACCATCTGAAAATTCTAAAATTTTGTTTTTACAAAAAAAAAAAAAAAATGCAGGATTATTTGATTTTTCACAAAATTAATTGATTTTACACAAAATTAATTGATTTTTCAAAAAATTATTTGATTTTTCACAAAAAACGGACCCTGTGAAAAATCCTGGACAGACAACTGTCATGTGTGTGTGACAAATTAATTGATTTTACACAAAATTAATTGATTTTTCACAAAGTTATTTCATTTTTCACAAAAAACGGACCCTGTGAAAAATCCTGGACAGACAACTGTCATGTGTGTGTGACAAATTAATTGATTTTACACAAAATTAATTGATTTTTCACAAAATTATTTCATTTTTCACAAAAAACGGACCCTGTGAAAAATCCTGGACAGACAACTGTCATGTGTGTGTGACAAATTAATTGATTTTACACAAAATTAATTGATTTTTCAAAAAATTATTTCATTTTTCAAAAAACGGACCCTGTGAAAAATCCTGGACAGACAACTGTCATGTGTGTGTGACAAAATTAATTGATTTTACACAAAATTAATTGATTTTTCACATAATTATTTCATTTTTCACAAAAAACGGACCCTGTGAAAAATCCTGGACAGACAACTGTCATGTGTGTGTGTGACAAATTAATTGATTTTTCACAAAATTATTTCATTTTTCACAAAAAACGTACCCTATGAAAAATCCTGGACAGACAACTGTCATGTGTGTGTGACAAATTAATTGATTTTACACAAAATTAATTGATTTTACACAAAATTAATTGATTTTTCACAAAAAAACGGACACTGTGAAAACTTCTCGACAGACCCTGTCATGTGTGTTCATTCTATTGAAGAAATAATAAAACTTACTTGCTGAATCGAGATTTAGAGCGTGTCGCGTAAGCACTCAGGCACAAACAGTTTTCTTCAGTAAGCTGTCGTTCTTTCCAATTTTTTTATTGAGAATATAAAAAAACGAAATCAAAGCTTTAAAAACAGAATCTTTCAAGTAGAATTACGCATTAAATGATGCCAAAAAATCTTATTCTAAAATCTAAAAGTGATGATATCACAAATAAGTAAGTAAACAACCCCGTTTTCGCGACGGTTACGAGCAAGCAGCACAGAAACTGAACATCGGACGGGGAGAGTGTAGTATATACGGAGAGAAAAAATGCCACTCATGAGTTACTGAGCTGTATGACACGCTGGAGTGCTCTTTTTTACGCCACAAACCGTTGAACTCCATCGTTTTTCGACATATTTTTTTTCCGTCAGGGGCCGTGGTAGCCCGATCGGTAGAGTGTCGGATTCGGGGCCAGAGTGTCCTGGGTTCGAACCTCGATGGTCGAAGACCCACCGTCGTCATTGAAGGGGACTGGGCGACGTTAAATATGCTCGCGGTCTCAATGTCCTCCAAGTGAAACGATACCTCTGGGGGTGCTAGCACCAGGTAGCTATTAGCTCCTGGACTAGTTCTAAATTCTCATTAACTGTTCGATCTGGTGATGATGCTGCCATCTATCGGTATATAAAATAATGGAGGCAAGGCACTTAGCATGCAGTCCTCGACATAAATACAGTTTTAGTCAGTTGTGACTCTGAATAGGAATAGGAACCGATGAACTCCATCGTTTTCTGACATATTTTTTTTCCGT
The DNA here is from genome assembly GCF_026930045.1 of Uloborus diversus. NCBI lineage: Eukaryota > Metazoa > Arthropoda > Arachnida > Araneae > Uloboridae > Uloborus > Uloborus diversus. Next base: position 4,796,696 of record NW_026558098.1, on the reverse strand, counting down.
CAGGTAAATAAATAAATGTTTTGAATCCGACTGAATACCCGTCTTTTCAACTACCAAAACCACTTTCCCAGGCAAGCCCGTCATTTGCAGGGGTACCGTGAGAAATAAATGTACTTATGTACAATTAGAGTCCCTATATGAAAAAGTATGAAAACTACGTTTTCATGTAGGGACTCTACGTAAAAGTATGTAAGTTATTTTCTCAATTCGTTTCGCGTCCGAGTGCTATATCTCCCATTAAAACGTTTGTTTTCCTTGCATTCCATCAAAAGAAGTTTTGAAATCAGACGCAAATTAACGGAGATCTTAATAAAACACACATTTTCGTCCTAAATTGCTCTTTTCGTAAATAAATGTCTAACTTCTTCGAAGTTCATTAAAAAGTTCAGGAGTTTCAAAGTTCTTGGAAAGTTCATTAAAAAATGCCCCAAACGAAGTTTTTCACAAGAAGCCCAGAATCCAATTTGAGGATTTTTATTGAGGAAGGCTATATTACATCACGCTATGACTAATAGGAGTAAAGCAGCAAAAAATTGAAATTAAATCATAAATAATCATGAAGCATTTTTTGTTCCATGAATAGCATGAACTTTTGATGCCCGAATAGCTCAATCGGTTAAGCGCTCAGCCAGCAACATTAACCCATTAATGCCTGACATTTTATTTTCAAAGAATTTTTGTTTACGGGTTGCAAATAGTGTTTAATAGACAGGAAAAATAATTAAAAAAATCTAATGCAAAAAATAAATGTTTTATTAATAACAGAAAAATTGTCCCTAAAAAGGGACGCTAGGCATCAGAGGGTACATGCTTTTTCAACGACAAATATTTTTTTGCCGACGATTTAATACTTGAAAAAAAAAAAAAAAAACTTTCCGACTTTGTCATTTTTGTTGAGTTTGGTGTCAGCAAAATGTAAATACTGCATAATTTGCTCAAAACGATTTCTACTCATTGCAGAACTAATTGCTATTCGTTGACATCAGTTGATGGACTCCAGTAGAGTCTCCGCTGGGGCAAGCATGCATATCCACTTGTTAATAGGATAGCCAAGAATAAACGCAGCTCCTCTCGCGTTATAGAAGAGTATGTATTGTTTTTTTGTCGAGCATAGAGGGTGCTCTGAAAAACAAATTCATCCAGTATTTCATCTGTAGAAAACTCTTCAAATATTGACACTGGTGTCCATTCAACATTCAAAAAGCTTGGTGTTTCCACATTCCATACATTATTTTTTTTTTATTGATGGATATATCTTTCTTAACCCAATTTCTTTCTGTATTTTTTTTTTCTTTATTTTTCTGCGTTTGCTTGGAGAATGCTGCTCAACATCATCACTGTCACTTGACTGACTATCTCCAACATATACTACCTTACCCTGATTAACTTTTCTAATGGTCATTGTAGCAGAAGATTTCAACTGTTGACCTGATAATTGATTAACATCAACTGAGTTATCCGGCCCACTGTATTCGTCAGTAATTTCACTAACTTGTGAAGGTGAACAAATGCATATATCAGCCTCCTTGAATTCTTTATCATCAGAGAGCTGTTCCAGAAGTGCTAAATCTTCTTCAAAGTCAGACAAAACAATGAGAAAATCTCAATGAGTTACTGAAGATTATTAATGTCAAAAAATAACTCAGGTTTAAAAGAAGTTAATTTTTGAAACAGTTAGCTTTTCAAATTTACCTAAGTATTTTTCGAAATTGCAGAAAAAATTGTTACTGAAATATCTTTCAAAAAGGTAGTTTTATTATTAATTAGTCTTTTTAATTTTTAAAAATAAAACATATTGCCTATTTTTTAGTCTAAAAACATTTAATAACTTCTTCTGAGGCCAATTATGAATTCTAAGCAAGAAACTAGCAACGATTCAACAATGCAGCCTTTACTGCCTAGCGTCCCTTTTTAGGGACGCTCTTAAATTGCTATAAAATCCATAAAATTTTTAAAATCTACAAAAATGCAAGAAAAGGTAAACTGAAATATTGATCAAAGTAACATATGTATCAAATACAAATTGATTTACTTGTTAAAAATTTTGAAAACTTACTTTTTTGTTCTTGACATTGTGAACAATGAAATTCTTCACGAAGATCATAAAAAAATGGTTACAGAACACACTTTATAACGATTATGTGCTGCCGTCTGCAAGTAACGAATTGAAACAATACTAAAGTAATAAATGAACACAATTATTGAGTTGAAATGTTTACTTTTGGGAAATTGAGACACAATTTTTGGACCGTCCCTAAAAAGGGACGCTAGGCATTAATGGGTTAAGGTCTCAAGTTCGGACCCGGCTGCGGGCGGGGAGAATTTCAGCAATGATTACCTGAGAAGTTTACTTTCAAAACGGATTATACCCAGTTTTATATTTTTTTTTACAAAACGAAAAAGAAACGTTTTACGCACAAACGCTAACTGTTAGAATTTCGCCTTTTTCACTATGTTTTGGTACAGTAACAAGTGACTATTGGCATAAATCTAGGATTTTTTCTACAATTTTATCGAACCTAACTGCCAATTTTCTTTTGGATATATTTCTTTTTGGTGTGAAACAGTGGATATCATCCCTTTTGCAAAAGTAAAACATGCATTTTCTTCAGAAATAAAGTTTAAAATTGAAATAAATATTCAAAATTTTTAATATATATATATATATATATATATATATATATATATATATATATATATATATATATATATATATATATATATATATATATATATATATATATATATATATATATATATATATATATATCTTTTTTACTCTACTTTATTCTTTTCATTGAACATTTCAAAAAAAAAAAAAGGACCTTCGATCTAATTAAGCATGAGCAGTGAAACCACAGAAGCCGATTCAAATACCAACGTTGAAGATATTAATACATCACAATTAATCACAATTTAATAGTAACACCGATTATTTAATATTAATTTAGTAATCACAATTTGAGGTAGCGCTTGCCTAACTGATAACAGAATTGCGCAAGGTGCTGCGATCTCTTAGTACGGACGGGCATGATGCTTGATTGGAAATGCTCAGCCAGTGCCTCGCACCGCTACTTTATTTGTGAACTACTTTTGAATTAGAAGTGGTAAATTCTAATTTGGATATGTGCCCTTTTGATATGAAAGTGAATGAGTGGATATCGGCAAATAAGGGATAAGATCCACTTTGCTGTGAAAGACACGGCGAGAAATTAAGGGGATGGATACACACAGTTTAGGTGGTAAAACCTATGTTTAAGCATTTTTTAATAGCAGATATAAACCACTTCGAGAAGAAAGAAATTTCTGGGTCGATAGAGCTTACACTAGAAATTCAGAAAACGAAAAAAAAAAAGGTTTTTTTTTTTTTCCAAAAGTGAATATAATCCGTTTTGAAAATACACTCTTCACCTGGATAATTTAAATTTTAATCAATTTATAAATCAAGGGTTTTCAATTTTTTTTTAATTGAATATTCTTTTTTTTTATTTTCTTATTTAATGGACTATATATATATTTACTATTTTTAAATATACATCATAGCATGATTTTCTTTTAAAAAAAATAGTTTTTTAATACATTGTTGCGGGTGAAACCCCGGGGCACAACTAAAATTAAAAAATAGAAATTATAAATTGTTTCTCAATATTATTACTGACCCAGGCAACGCTGGGTATGTTAGCTAGTAAGTATAATATCGTTCATACAGAAGCTTTACGTATTTTTAGTGCATTTTTTCATAAGGGAAAATTTTGATAACTGGAAAATGGGGGATCTTTATCCATTGGCGTCAAATTTTTGGCACCAATGTCAGCACGAGCATTTTTTTCCCTTTAGCATACCTAAACAAAAAGTAGGAAAATATATATTTGCGTATGGTATTGCAAAGCAACAATGGTATCCCAAAATAAAATTATTCACTCCTAGAATTTGAAGACCACGCGAATTTCCCAACTATGCAAATCCCCTTTCATTCTCTTATTTTGAAAATAAGATACGATAGCAAAAGCGGTATAAATTATTACTGTTTGGTACAGTTATGCAATGAATGTTTATAGGTAGAATGATAACGAATGGGACAAAGGTTGAGAGAGTCATTAAAAAATACTAAGTTCCAATAAATTTGTTTCAGAAATTGTCTTTTAGTGTAAACGGAGCATTTAATCACCCAGACAACTTGATAGTAGTTTGGTTCTTTAAAGCAGATCCACATTCTTTAGTAAATTCATGTTTCCAAATCATATTTATATATTCAGAAGTGAATAAATCTTCTGATTCAAATGTAGGAGAATGTGGGGCAAAGTGAAATGGTGAAATATTTACTTTGCTTTTTGCGCCACCTACCTGGTAGTATTTTAACTATGTAGTGGCACATGTAGTCTTCAAGAAAAAATTACCTCTGAAAATCATAGAATGTAATGCAAACAATTTTCCAAAACTGATACTCATATTGTAATATTTTGTTGAAAGTCGAAAATTATTTTTGGTATTATTAAATGATAATGTTCTTGTAATTAACATTTGTAATATTGAGACCTAGACCTTCCAATATTCAATGCAGTAGTTATTTAGTTAATATTAAGTTTTCTTTGTAATTTAAATACCTTGTACACTTAGACAAGTACATGTGGGGCAAAGTAGATTGGGCAAAGTGAAGTAGTTAATTTCGTTTAATTTACTCAATCATTTATTAAATATCTTACGTATTCTTTATTAATTACTTTATCGATAGCCTTAATTTAGTAATTGACTTATTTTCTTATTCATTCACTCTTTTTCTCTCCATTTATTTGTGTATGGTTTACGTAATTATATGTTTATTTTTTTCGCATCTTTTCATTTATTCATTCAACCTTCTATTTACTGATTCATTTGATCAAAAATGTTTTTTATAATCGAATAGAAAATATTTCATCATAAAAAAATTTCATTTTTCACTTGCCCCAAGAAAAAAAAAATAATAATAAAGCAAAAATAAAAAATACTATTTCAATGCGAGTATTATTATGAAATACAAAAATTTTTCTTTGCGTATTGCATTCTTCAAAACTAATTTCCAATTTGTTCATTTTAAAAAAAGGTCACTAATATTAAATATTTCCCTTTTCCCTACATTCTCCTACTTGTGTACTGTCTAACCACGGATTGTATGGAATTGGCAAATGTCCAGTTGCGAGGAGTCTATCTAAATTTTAAATGAAGAGGGAAAAGAAAAAATTTGATGCACGTGTTCTGCTCATTTGAACGAGGCTAGCATACATCTGCAAAATCTAACCTCCCTGAAAACTAATGGATGCGTCCATTTCGCTTGTAAACCGAAAGTTTGCCTTTCCATACAATCCGTTGTCAGACAGTACTGTTTGACCATGGATTGTATGTAATTTGGCGATCTGCCAAGTAAAGACGATTCCATCTGAATGAATCTAGCAGGGAAGAAGGGAAAATAACGATGCGATTTTAGAAAGCTCCTTGGAGGAATATTCACTTGATTTTTCACTAGTATGGGCACTAATACGGCTTTATGGTTGTGAAGAGACACTAATGCTTTAGCAGTTTGTTCACCCAAGAAGGGATCATCACTTTGAACTGTCACATACTGCTACACATCTGATGCACCAGAAACTGCCGTTGAATGGGGTTGCTTCCATCACTCAAAAGTATTACTTTCTGTCACCGAAATTGTAAGAATGAGCAAAAAAAAAAAAAAAAAAAAACATAGAGCGAAGAAAATCTTTTACTTTCAAAAGGCTTAATTTCAAATTAAATTTTTAAAGTGTCCAAATTTTCAAATAAGGCGTGGTCTTTACGACGTCACAAGTGATGAACTTAGGCGCAATGAATGTTTATGCTTGCTGTCTGCCGTGCTTCCAGGTTATGATAATTCAGAAGCGAAGTAAATATTGCGCTCTACGCTTGCTATCAAACATATCGTTGCCAGAACATGTGACTGTGAGTACAGAAGCAAATCAAATTTTGCGTTATGCGCTAATGGCATTTCATCACTTGTGATGACATGTGTAAAAGCGCAAAAAAAAAAAAAAAAGAAAGAAATGATCAATTAAATTAATAAAAAAAAAATTGGTCATATTATTTAAAAAATGGTCGAGTCCTATGCTTTTAAGCATACTCAGAAAAAAACACTTTTAAAACGACCCCATTCTATTCAGATGAACCTTCACCAGTATGGGTTCTTAAATCTGCCCTCAACTTCGAAGCATCAAAAATGCCTCTGAACATCACTCACACGCATGCGCCTTCTCTCTAGTATGTGATCTCAAATGTGCTTTCAGCCCACCATGATGGCGGAAAGCCTTTGAACAATATTCGCACGAATACGGCTTTTCGCCGGTATGCACTCTCAAATGCAACTTCAAATTTGAAGCGCGGGAAAACGACTTCAAACAAATTTCACACGAGTGCGGCTTCTCGCCAGTATGGGTCGTCACATGCCTCTTCAAATCAGTAAGTGTAGAAAATGACTCCGAACAAAATTCACACGAATATGGCTTTTCACCAGTATGGACACTTATATGTTTCTTTAGACTGTACGAGTGAGCGAATGCCATAGAGCAATAGTCGCACGAGTATGGCTTTTCACCAGTATGGATCTTGACGTGTCTCGTCAAGTCTGAATGCTTGGGGAACGCCTTTGAACAATGTGTACACAAATATGGCTTTTCACCAGTATGGGCTCTCATGTGCGTCTTTAAACTTGAAGATCGAGTGAATGACTTAGAACAGTATTCGCACCAATATGGCTTCTCAGCAGTATGGACAGTCATATGTTTAGTTAAACTTGAAGATTGAGTGAATGCCATAGAGCACAAAGTGCATGAATATGGCTTTTCACCAGTATGGTGGTCTCTCATATGTGCCCTTAAAGTTTGAGATCGAGTGAATGCCTTAAAACAGTATTCGCACGAATAGGGATTTTCACCAGTATGGAGAGTCAGATGTTTCATTAAACTGGCAGATTTGGAGAATGTCTTCAAACAATGTTCGCACCAATACGGCTTTTCGCCAGTATGAACAGTCAGATGTCTCGTTAAGCTTGAAGATTGAGTGAATGCCATTGGGCAATAATTGCACGCAAAAGGTTTTTCACCAGTGTGGATTCTTTCATGTATCTTGAGTGCTGAAGCCGAATCAAATGATTTTGAGCAATGTCCACATGAATGTTGTTTCTTACCTACATGTTCATCAGTATGAACAGTCAGATGTCTCGCTAAGCTTGAAGATTGAGTGAATGCCATTGGGCAATAATTGCACGAAAAAGGCTTTTCACCAGTGTGGATTCTATCATGTATCTTGAGTGCCGAAGCCGAATCAAATGATTTTAAGCAATGTTCACAAAAATGTTGTTTCTTCCTGACATGAATTTTGGAACCATCTGCCATTGCTGAACAAGGAAAAAGCGCAACTGCATAAATTTCGCAAGGCGGAATTTTAACGAAGGTATATTTCAAAACTTTCCACCAAGTATTGCTTTCAATAAGAAACCACAAACGTTTACTATTCTTAAAGTATGACTTCCTACCGTAGTTGGAAAACAAAATACTACTTAAAAGTTTTGACAAAATAGCTTTTCGAAAACAATTTTCCAATGAAAAACCTTGATTGCGTTTTCAGAAGAATGTAAGCCAGGAAAAAATACTTAGTCTAGTACACATGCTTAGATCGGTTTCTGCACCAAGAGTTCAATAGATTACAAAAACCTAGATGGTCATAGTTATTAGAGACATTAAGAAAAATGCTGGTCTTTTGGCAACATAAACTTCTGTACATCAGTAGGAACACCTCGCTTTTCTTGATTGGCTGTCTCAAAATATTTGTTCCAAAGAACTTCTTTAGATGTGCGAGCAGAGGAAGCTTTGCATTTCTACAGCAAAAAGTTGATGTCCTGAAGTCTGATGTCCTGCGGTTCAGTTTACTACTGAAAAGATTGAAAAGAATTAGCTTGCGCTCGCACACAAAAAGAAAAAAAGACTCACTACAATAGAAAAGAAATATTGAAGTCGTGCATACAATTAAAATACTTTGATAGCGTAAAAATGCAAAGTGAGGAAAAAAGAAATAATAAAATGAAAAATATGAATAAGTTTCCGAAATATCTTTTTTAAAAGTTTTAAAATCAAGCAAAGTTAAAATTTTGCAAAAATTTAAAATAAAGATCCAATGCGAGATTTAAAAAAAAAAATATTTTAAGACTTGATCTTAAAAAAAAAATTAAATTTTGCCAAAATCTTGGTACTCAGATATAGCAAATAGTAATATCTTGTAGAATCAGTGTCCAGGGAACTCGAGGGTTCCACTGAATCCAGGATGAAACTTTTGAGCTCCAAACTAGTCATCTTTTTTTTTTTCTCTCTCTTTTCCTTTAATAGTTTCAGCTTTTGCTCGAATATATATGCTGGATGTTTGACAGTTTGATATTCTTGTCCAGAAAACTTTGTGCGTGCACCGATATCAAATTTCTCTCGCAATTAAAGAAAGCGTACAAATAAATAGCAACTGTAGTTGCACACAAGCATTTTGGGGATACAAGACGAAAATTTTCATTTGCAAAAAAATAAGTTGATGGATGTGAAGGCACACGACACTCCTCATCCACAGGCTCATTTTATTTAAATTGAAAAAGGGTTCATCCTCCCTCCTCACCCAGGCTTGGCAAATTTCTGCCAAGATGGTTAAAACCACTGGTAGATACTAGAAACCGGTTAAAACCAGCATAGCAAAAACCTCTTTCTGCTACATTTGTGGCAGAAACTCACAAAATGGTATAAAAGTAATTTCTGACATAGAACAGGAAATGCTCGGGGAAAACAATTAAATGTTAACCAAAGTGCAATTTATTACAATATCATCATCATTCAAAATAGAAAAGATTCTGTAACGTCCAACAGAACTAACAGGTATTATACAAATACAAATATAAAAGTGACGACCAGCAACAGGCTCTGGGCCCAGCTAGACTGGTCCTAGTTAATTTACAATCCCCAGTGAAGATCAATGGCCCTCTTAAAACTATCTACTTCCTTGCTCATTACCACCTCTTCCGGTGAGCTGTTCCAAGGTTCTACTAAATACAAGGTTTATTTTCTTGAAATTTTATAAGTTAATATCGAAAATTTCCAAAATTTTGGGCAAAAATATATACATTTTTAAATATTAACTTTCATTTTTAGTTAAAATTTAGGTTCAGATCATAAAAATAAACTAGACAAACATGAAAAGTTTTATGGAAATATATTAGAAACTTTCTGAAATATATCATGCGTGCAAAACGAGAAAACCGAAGAAACAGGCACCTGAGAAAAAGAAGCCTAAACAGATGCTGTTAACATAAATCTCTATGGGGAAAGTTTACGCATTTTTACGATAACTTGAAAAGTTTTTGGCGTATGGTAATAAATAAGGTATCAAATTGTTCAGAATTAAATATGCATAACATATACGTGAAATACACCGCCAGCTCAGTCATTTCCAGCCGAGGACTGCAGTTTCGTGCCTATTAGCACTCATCAGCCCGGCATAGGAAAGTGACTGAGCTGGAGATGGAAAACCTCTTAAGGTAGCCAAGAGTGCCAAACAAACTGGTAGCTAATATAGAATTAGCAGACCAGACGAGTGACCGAAGCAATGGTTTGGTTCAACTAGAAGATTGAACAGAACTCGAAGATTGCAGTCCTCGGCTGGAAATGACTGAGCTGGCGGTGTATTTCACGTATTTCTGCTTTAGCCCTGGCTAATGGGTGGTAATTTACTGAATATGCATAACATATATTTTTTAAACTACTAAGTAAATCTCGAAAGATATTAATATCATGTATATGTCCATGATAGCCAGCAGGGTGGTTCACTTTCACCCCCTGACTTTCAAAAATAAAATTTAATAAATCAGATTGGAAAAAGCTACAAAATACATCACGAAAATTTTTAATTTCACGTGTATATCCAGTACGCTTTCCGGCGCTGCAGTACGCCTCCTTTGCAGCACTGGTAAAGGGCTGCAAGGGAGGCACTTTCACTCCCTGGTTTTTCAAAATAAATAAATTTTAAAAAGCAATATTAATCTAATATTTTTAATACAGTTGGCTCTCTGTTTAACGACGCTCTATTTAATGACTTTCTCTATTTAACTACGTCTTTTCACGGTCCCAGATGGCCCACTGTAGTGTTAAAAGCATTCTATTTAAGGACGATTTCTACTTAAGGACTTTTTTTGTGGTCCCTTGAAAGTCGTTAAACAGAGAGTCAACTGTAGTAATATTATTTTTAATCTTTTAATAAATAATTATTTTATATGAGTAAAATCAATTGTATTTTAAGCATAGCCAAATTACGAAAGTGCAAAAATATTATGATCAGAGAAATGTGTAAAAATTATAAAGTAATTAACTTTAACAAAGATGAAAATAAAACTCAGTATTCACTTTAAAATAAATAAAATAAAAATAGATAATCTAAATTTGAAAGAACTAAAAATGATAAATTAAAATATTAGTAAAAAAATTCTCAGCGATTTACATGCGGATGTACCCTTCTGCATATGAATCTGCCAGCGGCCATTGGCCAGATTCAGATTATGTAGACAAAGGAAAAAAATATCGAACTCTTTCTATTTTCTTCAAATTATTGATAACTTGCCACATTTTCTTTAAAACTACATGACCAGTACTTTAAAGCAAAATAATAATTTCTGTGCAACAATAAGAACATATAATCTTGTAACACTATACGCACACACGAACATACAACACAAACACACAACAGTGGCGCAGCTAGAAAATATTTTTTTTAGGGGGGGAGGGGTATAATAGGATAAAAATATCATCAGTTTAATTGATTTGATTTGCTCATCAAATCTCTCAATTTTGAAAAATTATAGTTTTAAAAACACAATTTTAGACGGTCTTTGGTGAAGTAAGGGGAAAGAAGGGTATAGGAAACTCCACGGAAATGTATAGAAATTGAAGCCTTAAAAGTGGTTAAAAGGCCATATTTATTGACATTAGGGTAAGGGATGGAGCTCCTAGACTCTCCCCGATCGTTTTTTTTTTCTTTCTTTTTTTGAAAAATAAATAGAAATCATAATTCCTCCTCCCCGCCTCCAATTTTTCGAAATTCAAATTTCAAAAACGCAATTGTGGATAAACTTTGAAGAACTTTATGGGACAGGGTTCTGAAGCTCTCCCCTGGATTTTTTTTTCCAAATTGAAGTCATAAAATCAGGACATTCACAATAGTCCTGAAAAAAAAATCTCTGTGGATAATATGTTGCAAAATAAATGAAGTTTTGATCCAACACACAACTTTAGCAACTCAATTAAAAACGTGAAGGAAGTAATAACTTTTAAGGTATATTCAAAACTATTATCAAAAATAATCTAAAATATAATGATTTCTTCTCTAAATTGTCATTATAGTACGCTAATTACTTGAAGACAAGGAATCAAGAAAGGAGCAAACGGTCTAATCTTGTGCAAATGAAAACTTCTTCCTTTACAGTATGTTGTTTACTTTACATAGCCTAAACTGCGTAAGAAGAACAGGGGAAAAAAACAGATATTCCGCACCTTATTAATCTTACACTTTTTTAACAGATAATCTGTGGATTATATGCAGGAAAATACGGTACATTTTTTTTTTTTTTTAATTTCAAGTTCGTACGAACAAAAAAAAAAGGAGAAAAGAAATAAAAAGTTATAAATTATTGTCAGAAAAAGTGAGGGGGCCCGGGCCCCCTCTGGCCCCTCCCACGAGCCGCCACTGCCTTGCTTAAATCTGCGTGTCACATATTTTTCTTACGTACCAATAAGATTCTTGTCCTTTGTTAGTCTAACGAAGCAAGGACTTTGGATTAATTTAACCTGGATAAATTCAAATGTTTCAAACATCTGCAATTGAACAATTATGTTTCTCAACTAAATCAAGGGCATAGGAATGGATTTTACTCTTTAAAATAATGAAATGGATTTGCATTTTTTAGTTAACTTAAACAAATCAGATTAAGTACAGTAGGCGCCTTTAATGTGATCACTTTGTGACAAATACAATTTGATAACAATGACCGACTGATAACAACAACCGAAAAGAATCCAGGAGACACAAAATAATGATTTTTTTCCAATTAAGGTGCATTTATTTTGGCAACCTCAAATTAAAATCACAATGACTCAACTGAACGCAGTTTTAAACTATAAGTTATTAAATTAACGAAGTGAGTTATAAAAAGTTAAAGCTAAATAATGCAATTTTTAATCACATAGTAATAGGTGAAGTAAAATATGACCGTTTTCCCTGACATTCGTAAACCAGTTTCAAAGCACATTCAGCTTTTCTATCTTTTCCAGCATGGTTTTGCTTGTTGTTTAAATTTTAATTTAACTTCGCTTTGTTTTCAATCTCAACACAATTCTTTAATAGTTTACAAAGTAGTGGCAACAATGGAGGTCCTACATCAATGCCTGCAACATGTCCAGCGATTGAATGTTTTTAGGGGCAAAAGAAAGTTTTCTTAGGGGGAGTCTGTGGTCACTGGGGGCGAACTTTCTGTAGCTTTGTTCCTAGAAAAATTTTGAACTGCTATTGAAAACCACAAAATGCTACACAGAAAGTTAAGTCTCGTCAGGGTGTGCCTATGTATTTCTGTTAATTGAGGAACAAAAACGGGGAAAAAAATTGAAAGTTTATGAAAAAGTGATAACAAATAAACGAAAACGCCGATTACAAGATCCGACTTTGTTTATCGTGTGTTAACAAACAAGTGTTCCGGGACTTCGTGATTCTGATAGCATTAAACGAATGATAACATTAACCGTGATCACATTAAGCGTGCCTACTGTAATTACTAGAACTATTAAAGACTTTTTTAGTTTTCACCAGTTTCTGCCAGTTTTTACCAGTTATAGCCAGTTTCTGCCACTGGCAGGGCAAAAACCAGCTTCTGGCGGCAGAAAGCCAACCCTGTCCTCACCCCAAAATGTATGTCTATGGCACATCGCATTGCAATTGGTGCAATTTTAACATTGTTTTGCTAATGGAACAAAGTGAAAAGTACTGGACCCGCTTAATCGAATATCGTCGGTTCCAAGAAATATTCGATTAAGCGGGGTATTTAATTAAGTGGGGATTTTTTTCCCCGTTAAATTGTCAACGTTTATTTTAAAAGTAACAATTATAAATCAATACGTCTATAAAGGAAATAATTAATGTTATTGGCCAACATTACTGAAATAAGCTAAATAAACAAACAAAAAAAATAATTTGAATTTTGACATCTTGAATTCAAATTATGTTTTTCACAATCACGAGTGTGTGTACGTAAGTGTGTGTGTTTTTGTGTGGGGGGTATGTGTATGTGTGTGTAGGCATGTGTGTTTGTGTCTGCGGGCTGGCATAAGTGTGTGGGTAGTTGTGTATATGAATGTGTGTGGGGGGAAGTATGTGTATCTGTGTGTAGGCATATGTGTTTGTGTCTGAGTGCAGGCATGAATGTGTGGGTAGTTTTGTGTATGTGTGTGCGTGTGTTTGTGTGTAGTTGTGTATGTATGCGTATAAGTGTAGAATATTGACGCAACCTGGAGACGGCTTTCGCTAGAGGAGCAACATCGTGAGGAGCCGGTCGACGGTGATGGTGCGGAGTGTGCTGGCGGGAAAATAAAATGATAGCACGCCAAAACCAGTCAAGCGAGAACAATAAGCAATCGTGATTGCTCAAAAAACGAGCTGATGTGTGCATCACATGACTTCCTTTTACTCCAATATAATGTCATTTTCTCATTATTGGCGACTTTAATATGATTCAATTGTTTACTCTCGAAATATCACCAACAGTGGACAAATTGAAACCAGATTTAAAAATAAAAAAAAAATGCCAAATTTGTCCCCAAGTTGGCGACCAAAAGACTGGCGATATATCGCCAAGTGTCCGCCAAATTATAACATCACGTGAGTTTACATCAAAATTAACAATGATTTCCCCCAAAAAGATGCAAAAGACCTCCTTTGGAGCATACGAATGCAACCGAAAAGGAAGGTGCACAACTAGGCCCCACTAGGAGTCTATGTACCAAATTTCAACTTTCTAGGATATTCCTTTCTTGAGTTATGCAACATACATACATATGTACATACAGACGTCACGAGAAAACTTGTTGTAATTAACGCGGGGATCGTCAAAATGGACTTTTCGGGTGTCTGTTCCTAGGCACATATCCACGTGTGGTTGGGTTGAAAAAAAAACTCAACATTCATTTGAGGGTGAGCAAAATGGAAATTAAGGCCGATTTTTGGGTGAAAACTTTTTCACACATACAATACTTCCTTTTTTGTAAAAGGAAGTAAAAATAGATTATAAGATAAATGCCAGCATATTACCTCATCAAACACCACACTCAAAAAATTGCAATTTAGCACCGGTATTCCGCACATTGTTATTGCAATAATCATTACATCTGGTGTTTATTACTATGTCAAACACCAAGGACAATTGCCGCAGCTCACAATTTTCCTAATTCAGATAGGAAAATTGATATCTTGATCAATCAGAAATGTGTTATTTCTGAAAATAAGACCGCGTGGTAATACCCTCCATGTCTATATGTTGAAAAACCTATCGACCACCATCCTATTTACTCATATAAGTAGAGATGTACCAAGTAGCACTTTGGCCGAATAGCCAGGTACCGAGTACTCGGCCTTTCACTACTCGGCCGAGTTACCAAGTACCAATTATGTTTTAAGAAGAACCACCGACACACATGTGATGAATTTTGAACTTATTGGAATAGTAGTATAGACCGCCTTGTCCACATAATAGTTTTTTAAACTAAATTCCTGGTGAAATTTAACTACGCATTATTTAAAAAACTTTGTTAATATATATATATACAGTCGGACCTCCATATATCGAAGTAGCAAATTGCCAGAAAAAAATTCGATACATAGAAATTTTGATACATGGAAACGATCTTATTTTATCATAAAAGTATCCTAAAACATTAAAATAAAAGCTAATTTTCGTGCATGAAACCCAATTTATAATTTATACGAGTTTTCGGATTAAATGAAAGTTGATGATTAAATAATTAACAGAAATTACATTTTTACACCAATCATGCATCTTCATATTCTTCGGCAATTCAACATGATCGCAACATTACGGGATTTTCGTTTTTAACAATGTGATCGAGAGAAAAGTAAAAAATCAATCTACTTAACTTGAATGATTTTTACTGCAGCTAAGAAGGCTAGAATTGATAATCCACAAACAAATTGGGTAATTTGAAACTGATTTTACAGTGTAACTGGTTGCAACTAAGATTTGAAATAAACTTCAAGGAATTTAAGAACTTCAGAACGGAACAACGACTTAACTACATACCCTTCAACCCCAAATTTCTTATGAGTTCCGTAGCAACCTTTAGTGAACGCAATTTTCTCCTCTAACCTTCATTTTTCATGAGACAAACAGCCTAAAGTGGGAAAAAAAATATACGAATGTCTCTAAAAAAATTTTCATATATAGGGACTTTTTCGATATATAGAAACAATTTTTCTATGTAATGAACATAGAAATTTGCTGGGATTTCGATATAAAGAAAATTTCGATATGTGGAAGTTCGATATATGGAGGTTCAACTGTATATATATATGTGTGTGTGTGTGTCAAAAATTTTACAAAAAAATTATTTTTAAAATTAAAAATAAATAAAGGTATGATTAATCAAGTTGGAATTAAAACAAATTATACCAATCTATTACAGTTCTAGCCCGCCAAACATAAATAATTTTTAAAAGCAAATAAAACAGATGTGCATGAACATTGCAGACACGTGTTTCTGCATTATAAGGAACGTCTTTTTCAGTGCTCAAAATGTGAGCTAAAGAATGTAAAGACATTCGACAAAAAAATACGACTTTTGTCGGATGCCTTTAAATCTACGAGATCACATTTGTGCATTGAAAAAGGAATTCCTTGTAACACCAAAGCACGTGTCTGCAGTGTTCCTGCACTGCGCTTTTAACCTTGTTTTATTTCCTTTTATTTTTGAAGAGCAAAGGTATTTTTATATTTCTCATAACTAATTTTTGTTTGTTGCAAATATCCATTTTTAATATAAAAATTCTATATTTTCTATACCTACCTTTTTTGCACAATTTTTAATAAATAAGTTTTATTAACTTTGGGGACATTAAAATAAAAATTTATTCCATTGAAGCATTTCAAACTTCATTATTCCCAAAATTTAAATTGTAAATGATTGCAGAATATTATATATGCTTGAGCTTTTTATACATTTTTATATCTGTCTTGGACAACATTCAATTTTTTCCAACTACTCGGTATTGGCCGAGTATCGGATCAAAATTTGGCCGAGTACCGAGTAGTTACCGAGTTCTCGTTAGGTCTTTACCAGGGTTGCCAGACGTCCCGGATTTCAAGGGACAGTCCCGTATTTTGAAAAATTGACCCTCGTCCCGGGTAGCTTCCATACGGGACGGCCAAAGTCCCGCATTCTCGCTGAAAACAATATTTTACTGAACAAAAAAATAAATTAAAACAAAAAATGTGAATTCATGAGCAATAAGAAAACTATGTGGCAGCAAACGGCAAAAATGATCTTCATTTTGATTTGGTTCGCATGTTTTTGTTTTGGCGGCTGACTATGAGGAAACAAATGGTTGCTGCTTCTTTGCTCATTGACTAATGTTGGAAATATATCTCTCTGCATGCATCGTTAATCGCAATGAAAACGATTTCTATACTTCGATGGGCGACAATTTGTGAGGTTTGGGGGGAGGGGGAGGTTTTCAGCGTCAAAAAATTCCTTTTATTTATGATTTTTTTTTTAAAAGAAAATGGTTTAATTAAATTTATTAAAACATTTTGTGCATTATTATGTATGGTTTTAAGAATATTCTATATATTTTTGATAAACAAAATATGCACAGACAAGCCGATGACAGGGCTTTTTCCACAGCACCTTCGGAGAAAGATGATTTGCAGTGTTCACTATATCTCAGCTGAGATTTCAGATCAGATACAGCACTGTATCTCATCTGAAATCAAATTCTATTTGAATTTAGCCAAAGTACTAATTTATCCTCGTCCCCCCCCACCCCCTATGTTCTCAGATCTTTTTTTGTTTGACTTTAAAATTTTTGTCAGTCATTTGAAGTTAAAAGAGCTAATTTTCACGAAAAATTCCAATTTTGTTAGTAAAAAAAGCATTTAAAAAGAAGCCCTCAAACTCAACAACTAAAGGGGGAAAGTTTTTTTTTTTTTGGTTAATGTGTATACAAAACTGGTCGGTAAATTGGTTTTAAAATGGAAGTGAACACCGACATTCAAAAAGTGGTTTTGTGAAAAACGTATTTAAAGTTTTAGAAGCTAAAATCATCAATTCCAGCTCCATAGAAGAGAGGCCCTGTAGCAGCTTCAATTTCCTGAGCCTTTTCTTTTTTCATTATTTATTTATATTATATTTAACTAACCCCAAGCAAGCAGCACTGATATTCTGAGCGTCATCCGCAGCTGTCAGAGCTATAGTTTGAAGGAGCGGAGACTAAAGACTTGATAACTCTGAGAATTTTGCTCGAAACGACTTGAAATTTTGAGAATTTATTTTTGAAATGCTTATAACTAGAAGACGAAACAAAAAAGGAAAAATCACTTTTTTAAAACTGCAAAACCCTACACCCCCCCCCCCTAATGTTTTGTTGCGATTGCATTTTTCAGATTTATCATGAATAGACGTCTCAAAAATATCCCCCCCCCCTTTTCACTTCTAGAAGCCTGTCCCGTATTTACTGTTTTTAATTCTGGCAACCCTGGTCTCTACTCATAAGATACAATGGATATACAATTGATTAAATTAACTTTATTCCAGTAGCTGAACTTGAACTACAGGTTTTAAAATTCAGCGTCATGTGTGTTCATTCTACTGAAAAAATAATAAAACTTACTCGATGAATCGAGATTTAGAGCGAATAGAAGGGTTCCATACCAACAGATCCAGTAGTTCGTCGCGCAAGCAATCACGCAAACTATTTTCTTCACTAAGCTGTCGTACCTCTTTCCAATTTTTAACTGAGAATATATATAAAAAAAAAGAAATTAAAGCTTTCATTCGAGCTCTTTCAAGTAGAATTGACGCATTAAAAGACGCCAAAAAAAGTCTTATTTTAAAATCTACAAGCGGTTTTCACAAGGTAAACAACTCCCGGTTATACGACGGTTACGAGCAAGCGGTACAGAAACTGTAAACATCGGACGGGAAGAGTGTAGTATATGCGGAGAAGAAAAATGCCATCCAAGAAGCACTGAGCTGTGTTGCTCGTTGGAGAGCTTTTTAGGAACTCTACTTTTTACTACAGTAGATTCCCGATTATGCGCGAGCGGTTTATCCGCGGGGCGGATTATCCGCGAATCAATCAACAATCACGAACATGTATTTTCGCAGTAAAAAGCTAATACCAGTGGCTGTTTTTTTTTTTTTTTTTTTTCTATTTCTATTCAAGAGTCACACTGACTTCAACTGTATTTATGTCGAGGTCTGCATACTAGTGCCTTGCCTCCATTATTTTATATTTGTAAATTTACACTCAGTTGTTTTGCTTGATTGATTGATTTGATTTAATTTTATTATTATTATTATTATTATTATTATTATTATTTTTGTGCGTTCTTCATCGTACATGCACTTGTTTGTTATTGATGTTAAGTTCGGTTGTGCAAAAATACAAAGCATTTGTACTGTACTCTATATATATTTTCACTGTTTGCAGAAAGTGTTATGCATCAATACAGTTAAGAATTTGAGATAGGACAATTTTTACCTGATTTGTCCCCCATTTTAGTCTTTTTGCGGTTATCCGCGATTTTTATTATCCGCGGCACTTGTGCCACCCAATTCCGCGGATAATCGGGAGTTTACTGTACTGCGATTCGGGGTCGTGGTAACCCGATCGGTAGAGTGTCGGATTCGGGGCCGGAGGGCCTTGGGTTCGAATCTCGATGGTCGAAGACCCACCGTCGTCATTAAAGGGGACTGGGCGACGTTAAATATGCTCGTAGTCTCAATGTCCTCCAAGTGAAACTATCATCTATCGGTTACCATTTTAAGCTGTTGATTGGTGGATTGGAGCATGTGATCATTAGCTGTCACGTGATTAACTAACCGGTCGCTACCGGCCGAGCTCGTCGAACGTAAGCTTTTCTGGCGAGCAATCGCGTTTGGTGATTGTTCACTGTGAACAATTATTAGCGGCACGTGAATTGTTTATAAAATAAAATTCTGCAAATTTGGCGAAATCCGAAACTTTGCTGTGGTAACCCTAGCAGTGCAACAATGAAAAATCCGATCCAAAATGGTTAAACTTAAGCTGATGCGTCGGCCTATCTATATTAGTTATGTGCCGGATCGTTAAAAAACTAGATCCGCGGATACGGATCCCGATCCGGATCATTAGTGTCAAGCTCCGCGGATACGGATCTCTTTATTTTTTTTTTACCCAATTCAACTATCCAAGTGTAAAATTTGTTACGGAAGGTATTCCCGTCAGAATAATGGCAGTTTCTTCAAAAAAATTTCAACTGCGGCAAAAATATAATCAAGACTGTGATTTACTCTTTAAAGAAATCTCCGTTAAAATTGAGGGAGAGTTGGAAGGAATGGGTCAGTGCTTAGATGGAATGTGAAAAATTATTTCTAGCTTACTCGGTACAAGTAGGATACAGTAGCAAGAGTAGCAAAGCTGCTACTGGACAGGCTAGATATAGTTTTTTCCATTTTATTTCTGCATAAATGCAGCGCTGACCCATTCCATCGAACTTCTCCGACCGACGAAAATACAGAGCCGGGAACACCTTAACAAACAGTAAATAGAGATTTTAGTCTCAATTTTTTTTTAAAGGATGCCGAGAAAAACAAAAATGAAGAATAACAGAAACCCCAAATCAATAACAAAAACTAATATTAAATTAAAAATTTAAAAAACAAAACATGTCCCAGAGAGTCGACCTCATATTAAGATGAATTTCACAGGTCAGAACACACATTTGTTAACAAATACGAACTTACAGCAGGTAAAAATTTTAACTCATTGAGCTTTTTCTCCTTATCTTCCGACTATGAATTTGCTATCAATCACGCGTATAAAGGCTTAGAATTGCATTTAAAATTTATTTAACAAGATTATAGCTCCCACTGTATAAAAGTTGGAAGTTTAAAATAAATATCAAACGCAGAAAACTTCGTTCTTTCAATTAGGGCCAACATTTTTAACGTACGGGTAAATTTTTACTACCCTAATTGTGAAAAACGTTAAATCGGTTTTTAATTAATATCTCCGGTAGTTAAAGTTCTACAAAAACGAGGCCAAGCTAAGAACACTTTCGATCAAGTCACCTTTTGAACCAAAAATGAACTATCAAAATCGGTTCATCTATTTAGGAGCTACGATCCCTTTAAAAGACACACTGATACACACTTTTAAAACTTATTTCCCCCTTCCTTTTTGAAACGGGGGGGGGGAGGTACAAATTGGCTTCTGAAATACCTTATAATTTAAATAGGGAATAAAACCTAATTGAAACGCAATTTAAGAGTCTTTTATTCAAATATTTAATTTTTTTTAGAATAGAAATGGTCCGTTTAAGATCCGTCAAAAAAGTAACGGATACGGATCTTTATTTTCCCTCGGATATCCGCGGATACGAATGTCCGGAACATCACTAATCTATA
>NW_026558098.1:4724864-4775923 GCF_026930045.1 Uloborus diversus | reverse complement strand
AGAGCGCGGAAAATTCTACCCTTTCCAACGATACATAATATTACTATCTGCCAGTAATTTTTCACCCCCATACTAGGGAATTTATGTGAAAAATGGGCTTAAATTGGAAAAAAAAAAAGAACTATTCATCGATTTTTTTCGAACCGGTCTGCAAACCTTTTCAGGACTTAACGAAACAAATTGCGAAAATTTCAGCGAAATTGAACTGTTAGTTCTCGAATTTTGAGGGTTCAAACACCCAGACGCTTTTGGAGATTTTATACTATGTTGAGATATATTAAACACGATATTGTTACGGATTCGGTGCGACTTCCAACTTTCTTGAAATGACAACACAGTTCTTGAGAAAAACACAGGAGATTTATTTACACTATGTACAGGAAAGATCGTTAACAACTGCTGAATTAATCATCAGCAATTAAGCAAATATCAATCAACACCGTAAACTCAACGGTTACACACGTATTTACATCCAAATACGCAAAACAACACAGCGAAATGCCTCGCAATAAACAGAGCTGATACACTCTCAGTACAACTTCTCAATCGAGACTGACTTTTTATCATGCGGCAGGGCTATTTATAGACATCGAAAGAGGCCTCTCAAATATTCCACAAGATTTCCGAAGTTTCCTTCTATTTCTTCTTTATTCATTCACAAACCTCATCAATGAAAAATAGGGGGACCGTATACTTCAGTCGAATGTACGGGGGCTGTATATTCATTACAAGAAACTATTTACAGGTTACGTTGCAACAATAATTTTAGATGACAGATAATTTAATAAACGCCAAATTTAGCTAGATTACGACAAATTAATCATAGAATTTAACAGTATGTTTGATGGGCATTTGAAATGAAATTTTGTTATACAGGCTGTGTCACAATTCCTCCCGTGGATCAGAAGGCTTATTAAAACAAAACAGATTACAATACAGCATTAATGTTGACTTGACTGAAGAAAAACTGTACACGTTTCGTTGTTCAAAAGGATTGTGCGACAATCCGTTGTGCAAACAGATTACAATACAGCAACAATGTTCACTTGACTGAAGAAAAACTGTACACGTTTCATTGTGCAAAAGGATTGTGCGACAATCCTTTGTGCAAACAGATTACAATACAGCAACAATGTTGACTTGACTGAAAAAAAAACTGTACACGTTTCATTGTGCAAATGGATTGTGCGACAATCCGTTGTGCAAACAGATTACAATACAGCAACAATGTTCACTTGACTGAAGAAAAACTGTACACGTTTCATTGTGCAAATAGATTGTGCGACAATCCATTGTGCAAACAGATTACAATACAGCAACAATGTTGACTTGACTGAAGAAAAACCGTTTCATTGTGCAAATGGTCACCAAGTGAACTTTTCGTTAAGTGCCACGTATCAAGTCAAAAAAAGAAAAAAAAAATCTTGTTTCACTTGCTGCAACATTTAATGATCAAAGTCGTTCATTTTCCACCAAGACGGAGCACCTGACCTATCTCCATGCAATTTTTTTATGGGCTTACATCAAAGATTGTGTGTTAAGCGGTGTGGTTTACGAGACATATGCCAAAAGAATGACAGCTGCCTTTTCTATCCATTGATCCTGACATGTCACAGAGAGCGAGAGAGGAATTAGAATCTGCCACATCACGAACAGTTCATATATCGAATGTTTGTGAAACAAAACTTGTAGTTTCTCTCTCCAGGGGGCTTATTACCAGCTCTTCGGAAGGGAGTGAGATCGGGAAAAACAGGCGATTTCCCGACGCGTGCACTGTTGGCTTATTACGAGCTGTACGGAATCGGGGAAAAAAGAACCCGTTTTCGGGTTTTTTACTCATTCGCTTCAGAGGTGGTGAGATCGTGGTGAGATACTGTGAGATGGAACTTTTTCAATATGGCGGACATGTTAGTGTTAGCACGATTTTTGTATTTTGCCATTGCAATCAATTAAAACGTTTTGCATCTAACTGAAGAGTCTTACGTGTTGAACCCTTTAAAAAAGCAACTTTTTTTATACACATAAAATGAAACACAGTGCTCTGAAAATAGTTTATAGAACTAACATTATTAACGTAACTAAACCAATGGATTCCCCAGGTCGAACTACATACAATTTTGCTTTTTATGTTACCCTACTTTTCCGTAAAAGTAACTTAAAGATTAAAAAAAAGAAAGAAAGAAAAAGATTTAAAACATTTAGAACCCTTGAACTAAAACAACTGATTCCTGCAGCCAAAAATCATCAACGTTATTCGAATATATATGCTCTCAGTTTTAAGCTTCAAGAATTCATAAAAACATAACAATAAAAATGGAAATAACTTTCTACATTTACTTAATATCAACTGACGTGCAAACTGAATGATTTAGTAAACTTAAACAGCTCATTTAATGCATTCACATCTTAGATAGCTGGAGTAGCGTATGATTCAAAGGGTTTAACTTGTATTTGGGCGGCAAGCTTGTGTTCCTGTGTGGCGCGGTTGTATAAGCACGCGCGTTGTATTAACGCGATCGACGGTTCGAATCCCACCGTTGGTATGTTCTTTTAAAACTCAAATAATATTTTTTTTTTAATTTTTTAGTATTAATGTTGACAGTTTTTTTTTCTTTTTCTTTTTATCAACAATCAGATCATAAAATATTTTCTTCCGAATTGAGAATTCGTTTTTTTAATGCGATTTGTTCACAAATAGATAACCTTTGAAAGTAATTATAAATTTTGCACTAAATTTCTTTTTTAACCTTATGATTTTTAACTATGTGAGGAAAGATTGTTGGTGCAATTCGGTTCTGTGACTTTCTTCCTCATACGATATTAAAAACAAATGTGCTTGAATTACATAACGCCTAACAGAGAGCACAAACATGATATCGACCAAAACATGTTTTTCCTTCTTTTCTTTTTTTTTTCCTTTCTTTTTTTTTTCTTTTTTGTTTTTGAAAAATAGATTTTGCTTTAAGAAAACTACTTCAACTCTAGAAGGAGGCTTCTCTCCTTACCGAATGGAAAACAAAGGAATAAATAAATAACTTGAATTAGTCTTGATTTAGAGACAGTCAAACTGTATTTTTCGTAATCAAATTTGAAATAGGATAGGAATACAAAAAAAAAAAAAAAAAAAAAAAAAAAAAAAACCTTTCGAGGCATAATAAAAATACGCACAAATGTTTTTGTCTATAAAATAAAAGTAATTAAAAACGCATAACGTTTCTAAAGTAAAAAAAAAAAAATAACTTTAATTAGAATAAGGACAACAACCATCGAAAAACAAATTAGAAAATGACGTTTGCAAAAGACAAAAATAATAGAAGTTTATTTACAGGAGAAATACTGACAAATGATAGATTTATCGTGTCAAAAAATTAAATAAATAAAACGAAGAAAAGAATTTATAAGCTACGAAAAGATTTATCGCCTGCAAAAAAAAAAAAAAGTTAAATTAATGAATGGGGTCCCGAATTTCGCTATTTACGTTCAGTAACACGACGAACCGATGGTTGATTTTCGCAATGGTATTAAATCATTGTGACTAGCTATCTGCCAGTCACAAGGACAATAAATTGAAAACATTAAGCCCTAGCAAAGGGAAATCAGCAAGCGATCTTTATTTTTTTTAAAAAATCAAACAGTGTATGCAAGAGGGGAGGGAAAATTCATCAAAATTACTGGCTATTCCATCGAGCAGAAACAGAATACGGAAACATACTGCAAAATATATTACATTTTGGTGTAGATATCAATGTGGTTTCGACATTTTTTAAAACTACTGTACGCTAAATGAATTTAAAGTCTTGTTCATTAAATTTCAAAACAAAGCCGTAACTTTCACATGAAGTAAATTAAATCATGAGAGATATTTTACTAAATAAATCCCTATACATTAATGCAACTTTATAAGCATATCCTAAGTTCATTTTTAATCATACTTATATCTGGGAATGCAAGTTGAATAATGCAGGAAGGTTATTTACTGAAGATCTTCGATGCGGCTCTGAAAAAAATGCGATGCTTCTTTTTTTTTTTTCTTTTTGTTTAATTTTTTGACTTCGTAAAAATTTTTTCGGACCTGGAGCTTACAGGAGTAAGCTCTACTTTCTAGTTTTAGATCGCAAAATAAGTGAAAAAATTGTAAAAAAAAAAACCTATACAAAAAATATGGGTTCTGATGATTTTCAAAATATTTTAGGGGGAGTACCACTGTGAGTCTCTTGACTTAGTCTAAATGTTCATACTTTGGAACCTTGCACCTCTCTAGACCTTCAGAAGAGTATAAATGGCTATTTTTATGCTTCCTTTCCCTCCAAATAAAAATAATGGCTATTAAACTGTCGAAAACGGGGAAAAAATGGGGAGAGGGGGGGCACCATTTCTAAAAAAATGGGACATGTAGGGAGAAAACGGTGGTCATATTTGAATTCCGGGGCTCATTTTACAAGCAGCGAGAATTATGTCAGAAGCATTTTGATTTTTTTTTTTTTTTTACACTGTAATTTGGAAAATCTCTTATACTTAGAACAAAGAAAGCTAGTGGCGAATTTAGTTTAATAGCAAAAGTTTTATGAATATATCTTTTTGAAAGAAAAAAATACCATGGATTGCATACACCTTCAAATATTGAAAATTTTAAACGCTTTCTGATAAAATATATCAATTAATACATTTTAAATTTAAAAAAATCAATTTTTCCATTTAAATTCAAAAGTTTTTTTTTTCCCACCGCCGCAAAATTTCCGGAAATTTTGTATCTCTAATTTTTGAAATTTCATTAGTTATAAAAAAAATGTTTAACATGTGGTGAAAAAAAAGAACAAACAAACAAAAAAACAAAGCCACTAGTAAAATTCACAAAATCCATATGAAACGAGAACGCATAGAAACAACACCATTTCAAATTTTCACGCTGCAATCTCTTATTGGTTCATCTTACACCACGCCTACAAAACGACGTCATATTTTTTTCCCGAACGGCAAGTCTTTTCCACTGTGAGTAAGCTTTTCACTTGCAGTTCGTAATACGCCTAACGACTTCGTTCGGAATGAGAAAGGTGAGATTTCTAGCTTCCCGAAGTGGAAGCCGAAGAGCTCGTAATAAGCCCCCAGTAAAGTCAACGCTGCTGCTGTATTGGTAATGAGTTCCTTTTAATGAACGTTCAAAACCCAGGAGGGAATTGTGACACACCGTCTACAAAAGGAAACACGCAAATATTAAATTTTGCAGCCTTTTAATTCTTGAAGCTTTAACCAATTTAAACAATTATAAAATTTTCAAAATTCTTTTAAAAAACAAACTAGTCAAATTAATTATTGCAGACAAGAAGAGTAAGTCATGGTGCAGGAACATTAGGCATTAAGATTTTTATTTATGTATTAACATACGTCACCATGATTATTAGTTGTCAAATCATGTAGTACAGTAGAGAACAATTATCCGGGAAGTTCGGGACCATAGCTATCCCGGATATTTGAATTTCTCGGTTTTCTGGATCACTAAAAAGAGCTTTTGCCCCATTGTTTATAAAACTTGAATTACTATAATAAATAGTAATACGTATTTAAATAAGAAGAAAACAGTTCAGAAATGCTTATCAATAACGAAACATTAAAAATTACTAGTGAAAGAATAATTTAAAAACCAAAAACCCTAAGTTATTTAATAAGACCTGAGACCCTCACATTCATTTTGAAAAATAAAGAAAAACACCAAGTTTCGATGTTGTAAAGTTAAAGAGAATGAAGGGAAGGACAAGAAACAAGTTTTTTTGAACGTAAATGTGCGATTCTTCTACTATAGTCTTTGTTTTCATGAACGCGTTTTCTTTTTTCACTTTTTTGTAAAGGTTTGGCGTTAGCGATTATTGATAACTATTGCTTTTGCACTAAGTTAATACCAATTGAAATTAAATTTATGAGTTTCTGCAGTCTTATTATAGTCTTGTGTTTAACGATTTCTACATTCCACCATCAACTATCCGGAAAATTCGAGAATCGCGGCGTTTCACGCGTTTTTGCGACGTCACTTTCGCTCTAAACGGTTTTAATTAAAGGCCGTTCGATAAAACATTGCATTATAATGTGACAATATTTATTTCTTTAGTTTTCAGTTGGAATAAAACACAAAAGTTTCAGATTTACGTGTGTACTTTAGTTCAAGAAAATATTCTGGGAAATTTTCCCTGCGTTAAAGACAACCCTTTGAAGTTAATTTTGTAAATGATTTCCCGAGTTATAGCTCAGTAATATGATATATATTAAGAAACCGCTCATTTTCTTTTAGATATTTCAAAAAAAAAAAAAAAAAAGCTTAGTTTTTCAAAAATTGAAAAAAAATGCGTATTTTTAAAAAATGACGGGAAAATCGGCAAAAGGTTGCCGGTTTTCTGGTTTCCCGGTTTTTTGGTTCCCGGATAAAAGGTTCTGTACTGTATCAGTATCAGGAAAGAAACTAATTATCGCAGGTATATTTTTGCTTTGGAACTAATTGAAATGTGCAAAAAGTACATTTTCAACCAAGTGTTAATGAGGCATTCATAGGATTTTAAAACAAGTTTAAAATGTTACTTCAAATCTTTAGTTCTTATCCATCAGATGTCAGAAAAACGAACAGGGAAGTAGAAACCATTTTCTCTACTAGCATCAGAACTAATGTTCGTTAATTATTGTAATAAAACATAAAACAATCAAAAGTACTTAAAAAATGATTCTAAATACAGTAAAACCTGTCTACAACGATACTGTTGGGACCTAAAAAAAATATCGTACTAGACAGGTTATCGTTAAAGACAGTTTGATTATTTATGCTGACATTTTGGAGCCAAAAAAAAAAACAGCATCACATGACTTTTTTTACTCCAATTTAATGTCATTTTATCATTGTTGGTAGTTTTAATGTGATTCAATAGTTTAATCTCTAAATATCACCAACAGTGGCCAAATTAAAACCAGATTTAAAGAAAAATTTAAAAAAAAAATCGCCAAATTTGTCGCCAAGTTGGCGACCAAATGACTGGCAATATATCGCCAAGTGTCCGCCAAATTATAACACCACGTGAGTTTACATCGAAATTAACAATGATTTCCCCTCAAAAAGGGGCAAAAGACCCCCTTTGGAGCATACTAATACAACCAAAAAGGAAGGTGCACAACTAGACCCAACTAGGAGTCTACGTACCAAATTTCAACATTCTAGGACATTCCGCTCTTGAGTTATGCGACATACATACGCACATAGACATACATATGTACATACAGAAGTCACGAGAAAACTCGTTGTAATTAACTCAGAGACCGTCAAAATGGATATTTCGGGTGTCTGTACGTTCCTAGGCACATATGCACGTGTGGTCGGGTTGAAAAAAACTCAACATTCATTTGGGGGTGAGCAAAATGGAAATGAAGGCCAATTTTTGGGTGAAATTTTTTTTGTGAATACAATACTTCTTTTCTTTTGTAAAAGGAAGTAAAAATAGACAGCGGTTGGTGGTCCCGGGGACCACCAATTATTTTTTTACGGTAGTCCGAGGCAGGTTTTACAGGTCTGGGACCAGTGGACCAGCAGTAATTTCTAACGTTGTGTAGGTATAAATTTTTTTAAAAATTTTTGATTTTATAATCGAAAAATAAGCAAATTAAACCGTATCATCATTTTTCACCATATTGTGATCGTAATCATTTTAATCGTGTTCGTTCAATTAGATCTTTGCTACTTCAATTACATTACCACACATTGCATTAAATAGGAAAATCTTTTAAATTGATAGTTAAGCCTTAAAACACGGATAGTTTGTCATCCGTATTCATTTGTTACTTCAAACCGTCCGTGTTTTTAAAGGTTAAGGGCTTATTCAACTCCAACAGAATTCATAGAATCAAATACGATCCACTGTATAGCTACCAGTAGCACAGTCAGAAATTTCCTTACAGTAGAACCTAGAAATAAATTTCTCGCTATACAACTGGGGTAAATAGAACTTGATGGAATCAAACTTACAAGGTGATATTGAACAACTGATATTGCATTTTTCCTAAAACAGTCGAGTCCCAACTTACACGAGGGATGCGTTCCAAGACTCCTCGCGTAAGTCGAAATTTCGCGTTGTAGAGAAATGTACATATTCAATTTTTTTAGAAGCATACAAAACTCTATTAGACACTTTTAAACACCCCTCAAACTGTTTTAAAGCCTTCCTCAACTATACATTACAGTTTCTTACATAAAGAACTTTTAATGTTAAGAAAAAAAAGACCTTTTAGTCAACATAAAATACTTTTAATGGGCACAAAATCAATGGGAGAGAAAAAAATAAAATAAAACAACACGGCACGCACAGTATGTAGTAATAATAAAATGCTGGCACTGTAATAGAACTGTACAGTTAATAATATTCATGAGTTGAAAAATAAAGATGGTGAAGATTTATGCTTCATGATCAGATCCTTGTTCTTTTCTAATCAAGGTTGGCAAGTTTTTGCCAGGGGCGGAAAAAAACATGGAAAAAACCACGGTTTTTACCGCCCGGCAAAAATAGGTTTTTGCCAGTTTTTGCCAAAGTGGCAAAAATAGATTTTGTGTTAACAACTTACGGACAGTTTTTTTTTTTTTTCCTTTTTATACAAAAGTAAAAGCATGAAAAGATTTTGATAAAATTTTAATTTAATTATTTTTATAGTTTAAAAAA
The DNA here is from genome assembly GCF_026930045.1 of Uloborus diversus. NCBI lineage: Eukaryota > Metazoa > Arthropoda > Arachnida > Araneae > Uloboridae > Uloborus > Uloborus diversus. Next base: position 4,767,242 of record NW_026558098.1, on the reverse strand, counting down.
AATTTAAGGTTTAACTTGCTTTTCAAGTTATGAAGCATTTTTACTTTTAAATTTTTAAACATTAACATAAAATTTCAGTTTGTAACATCTAAGACAAATAATTAACTTACAATGAAAATGTAATTAGCTTATTTATTATAACATTTTTTTTACAGAATACTAAATATCTATATGAAATATACTTAATCAAGATGCAACTATAAAATAAAAGAAATAAAAGTTGGCTCATTCTGAAAAAACTGTTTTAGCAAACATTTAAAATCTTAAGTTTTGCAATCCCAACATTTGTTATTTATTTATTTTTCACCTTATAAATTAGAAGTAACATGGAGAGACAAAACTAAAATATTAAAGTGCATTATTTACATTATATTGTCATTATTTTTTGATTAACAATATAATGCTACTTTATTTGCAATTAGGTTTTTGCTGTTTTTTTTTTCCATTTTTGCCGGATTTTTCCATTTTTGCCATGGTTTTTTCCACTGTCCCGGCAAAAATACCTTTTTGCTGGCAAAAAACCCAACCCTGTTTCTAATACATATTTATATACGATTGCTTCGCCTTTTCTTTTATAATGTTTCCATTTATGGTAACAGAATCTCTCACTGATCACTTTAATCCACAGTACATCAAGAGCAGCTTCCATTTTCGTAACTAAGTTCTGAACTTTTACGGATATATTTTTGTTTTGACTTTTAACTATGGAAAATTCACTCATACTTATTGTCGGGCTACCGTCGAACGTCGAAAATTTATAGTTATTCAAGCATATTGAGAATATTACCCCTCCCCCTTTATTTTTTGTCTCAGAAACTTTCTTTTTCTTCTCATCTTCAAACTTTGGATGAAACCATGCACTAAGGTGTCGTCATATTTCATTAACTTTAATAATTAGAATGAAAAAAAAAATAAAAGAAAGATTCTGAGTGGTTATTTGATGGACTAACAACGCAATAGTTTGATGTGAGAACTTTTGCTGTTAGTGATGCTAAAGAGATGCAATAACATTCACAAAATCAGTATTTAGTAGCCAATAACCAAGCCAATACTTTCTTCCAAAAGAAATCGTGTTCTCGACGAGGAATTCGCTTTAGCTCTAAAATTCGTTACTTAAGAAAAATTCCCGTTATAGCCCTTTCGCGTAAGTCGAATGGCGTTGTAGCGGGGGTCGACTGTATGTGAAAATCAGAAATTCACAAAATGTAAATACATAAGAAATTCTCACTGTGTAGGTAGTAATCATGATTTCAATGTTTTATTGAGCTAAGAGCAGTTCTGCTGCCGTGGGCCAGATATTAGATGCTTGAGGGCCACTTTTGGTCCACGGGCCATAGTTTGGAGACCCTTTATTTAGGATGTAAGTTGAAAGTGCACGAATATTTCACTAGTCACAAAATAGATAAACGTTTTTAAATTTAAACTGGTTTGTATTAAAAACACCCACATTACAGTCAAAACATTTAACCAGATATTCCATATTTGGGTAAACATTTCGTTTTAATTTCAACCGAATATCCTATTCGGTGCATTCATGAAGCAAAACACGAAACAGATTGCAGAGTCGCATGTAGAGTGGCTCTGAACAACAGTAAGCAGAAGCTGAAAGTTTCTTTGTCTGGATATACGAGGGGGGACCCAAAAGAAACCGGACTAATGGTGCGATGCCAATCCTAGATGTAGTAGAGTGTTCTCCAGCAAGATGGCTCACCTTCACAAACCAGCTGTACAAGTAGTCCAGTCAAATTAGGTCATGACCCGGACATTCAAAAAAAAAGAATGTGCACCTATACCAAGCTGTTCAGTATCATGAGGACATAACGAACCAAAAAGTCCCAAAAGTTTGAGCGTCGGGTTTGGGAGTTAAGGGGGGACAAAGAAGGGGGTCAAAATGCAAATTATTGCTTGCTGTATCTCCAACACTATTCCTTTTCATGAAAGGGAAATTGAATAAAAGTTGAAGATTGTACAAAGGACTAATATTGCAAGTAATATTTTTACACAAATCCGTCATTGGGGGGGGGGGAGATCCCCCCCCCGGATTTTGTGTTATGCATTGTACAAATGCAAAAGTTTCATTGCAGGTATTTTAGTGTTTTTAAAATGACAATTTTAAGTGCATTTCCTTTACACCTCCCTTCTCTCCCTCCCCCCAAATTAATGAAATGACAGACCCAGTCGGGTCAAAACACAAGCTTTTGTCGTGTTTCTGCTACATTTCAATGTCTATTTCTACCAATTATTTCATCAGATAAAATTGAATGAAGAAAAGTACTTTAAAGCATGATCCAGATTTAGGTGTTGTGTGGTTTTTTTTAGCATTGTCTTATTTCTCAGTAATTTTACTGTAATTTGAATGATTTGTTCAAAAGTGTTTAGTTTTGATAACTTAAATACTTTACTTCCTTATTATTCAGTCTTTGAAATTTCATGAAAGGTTTTAATTTCCTGGTTATTAAATGATTAAACCACACCTTTAAATCTTTATTGGATAACTTCATAAGACGCTGCATTTTTTATGAATGACGTCTAATTTCTTAGTTAGAATTTCATAATTTCAATAATGGGGATTTTATGCTTGTGACAAAAACACATTTTGTGTATTACTTTTTTTTTCGATTTTGAATCACGTTTTATATTTTCTGTCATTTTGGCTCATTTTTCTTTTTCTATAACTAGAGTCATAAATTTGGCACAAAATTTGTCAGGACAACGGAGGTATCTCAATGCGACATTTTTAACAATTTAATTTTGTTCTTGAATTTCATTTGCAATTAAAGTTTTCACAGAAATTCCTTAATTTGGAGACAAAAAAGTCTTTACATTCTTTAAAATGTTTATCAATTCAAATGCTATCAAAGTTTTCCCTCGTTCAAGATCCATATTTAAAACACGATCAAATACCAGAAGAACCTGTGAATTGGAAAATTGTTAACTCTTTAAGTAAAACAGCTGCTATTATAAGTACTGACTCAAATATAATAGTTCCTAAAATAGATCAGAAAGAAATCCATGTAGTAATCTTGGCAGATTTCAAAGAAGATTCAATAATTATTATTTCACCAACCTTTATGTTATACCAACAGAAGATGTACGAATTCCTCTAAGTAATCCCGGAAGTCTTTTAAAAAATATTCCAACTAAAAGCATTATAATTATGGGGGATTTCAATAGTAAAAGCAACTCCCCTGGGGTTATGCTGGTGAAGATCCAAGAGGAAGAAGAGTAAAATTAATTTTTATCGAGCGGGAAATCTGCAAAACGAAGAGAAAACACAAAATATTTTTATAGACGGGCCCGAGTACCGTCTGAAGTGGGGAAGCTCCTTCTCATTTCAGAGCCCCATAAATTTTAAGAAATTTTTTCTAAAAATTTAACGCAAATTTAAATAAAATTCACTGTTACTGCAGGGTACAGGTGTAATTTTTAAAAGCGACCCTGCAAAATTCAGATTAATGTCAATTCCCTCCTCCTACCCAACACATAGAATTTTTGTATATTACATACAAACGTAATTCTATTACTCTCAACAATGAAGGGTGATTAGATTAGTTGCTGAAACAGCTGTATCATGTCACAAAATTAATCGTTATAAAAGTGCACTGTAATAGTTGGGACAAATTTGATTGAACCAGTTCTAATGTTTGCAGTACCTTTAAAAGCTCAATCTGGAATTTTTAAGCAATTTTTCATTAATTTTTGGCGTCCTGAAAATTCTGAGGGGAAACTTTAGCAGTCCCAGCCTTTTGGGTAATCAAACCTAAACGTCCTACCTTTCAGATTTAAGAAACTACACATTTTCTACACATTCAACATTCATTCGGGGACGTTGGATTCACACCGAGACCCAAAAACAGGCGTACAGAGCAGTACAATGTATAAATTGCAACCTTTCGATGAAAATTTTCTTTCAATTTTCATCCTTCAAATTTTCAGAACAGTTGCGTGTTTGCTTTCATTACTGTATTTTCAAACTTTGAGGATTCTTACTTATTTGTGCGCATAATATACATCCATATTTTATTTTTTTTATTAAAAAGTTAATCTATTTAAAAGTGTTCAAAATTCACAATTAGGTGACTCTTGTTAGGCTATTTCTATTAATTAACATTCGCAAAAGTTCTTCAGTATTATGTGTTAAGTTTCTATAGTTCCTCAAATTTTATACTATACTAGTGGCACCCGCACGGCTTTGCCCGTAGTAGGTCTTTTGGTTCGCCTGTATGTGTACAAATAATGTATGATGAATTTTCTCGCCCATTGGCTTGTACCCATGTTATGGTTTCACGTTATGATAACTTGGTAATTTATCCGTCCATCTTATGATAATTTTGCTCAGGAAAATGGAATAGAAAAAGAAAAAAATCGATTTTTTGAAGAATTGCTTCGAGGTGCACACCCCCATGCTACAAACTAATTCTGTGCCAAATTTCATGAAAATCGGCCGAACGGTCTAGGCGCTATGCACGTCACAGAGATCTTGACAGACAGAGATCCAGACAGAGAGACTTTCAGCTTTATTATTAGTAAAAAGATAAAGAAGATTACAAAAACATTTTCAGCTTTTAAATTTTTTATTCATTGCTTTTTATTTAGTGCTCTAAAGTTTTTTGGTTTCTTGGGCAACGGGCCCTCCTCAGTGGTATACCCCCTCCCGCATCGCTAGATCTGCGGGTACGTAGATTCGGGACTGCGTACAGGAGAAATAGTTCTCAATGTACGCCATGAAAATTTATAACCGGAAAAAAAAAAGAAAAAACACTTCAAATATAGCATCGCTATTAATTTTCTTAGTTAGTCTTCCATAACCGTCGGCAAAAATGAACTTATGAAATTTCATATTCTTTAGCACAGCTCTAAAAAATCCAATAAAAGTGCACTTCGGAATTTATTTCTTATTCGATAAACCTAAGTGTCAACGTTATTTTGGATTGAGATACGCATGACTAAGCCAGTCATTTCATTTCCTTGGGGAGAGGAGGGCAAAGGAAATAAACTCAAAATTGTCGTTTTAAAAACACTAAAATACTCAGAATTTTTGTGCAATGCATAGCACAAAATCCGGGGGGGGGGGAATCCTCCCCATGCCGGATTTGTGTAAAAATATTACTTGCAATATTAGTCCTTTGTACAATCTTCAACTTTTATTCAATTTCCCTTTCATGAAAAGGAATAGTGTTGGAGATACAGCTGAAATAAAGTTTGACCCCCTTCTTTGTCCCCCCTTAACTCCCAAACCCGACGCTCAAACTCCTGGGACTTTTTGGTACGTTATGTCCTCATGATACTGAACAGCTTGGTATAGGTGCACATTCTTTTTTTTTGAATGTCCGGGTTCGGCCCTTTTTCGACCTAATTTGACTGGACTAAAGTGGCGTCAGTTTAATTGATACCGTCTGATCGTAGGGTTGGTTTTCTCAGGTGCTGTTTCTTTTTGCCTGCGAACTCAGTACATGGCAGATTTAAAAGAACAAACTAAACTTGAAATTTTGCTTCTCCTGCTTGAAAAGTCGGCAACGGATTAGCTTACCAAATGTTTCAACAAGCTTTCAAGACCGATGCTATGGTACATAAGTTTTCGAGTGGTTTGGGCGCTTTAAACGCGGTAGCACGAATGTTGAAGATCATGCTCGCTCTGAACGCCCTTCAACATCGCAAAATGATGAAAACGTTGAAAAAATCCGCCAAAAATTAACGAGAGTGGTCGTTTTACGATTGAGGAAAATTTAGAAGAAACAAGAGTGAGTTGGTGCTCACTAGGGCGATTGGAAGGATGGTTCCTTCACAATGATAACGCTCCCGTACACACAACCTTAACTATTAACCGCTAATTGGCCTCTCAGGGGGGTGGCCAGTCGTTCTTCGACCCCCGTATTTGCAAGACCTAGTCCCCCTGTGATCTTTTTCTGTTCCCGAGGATGAAAGAAATCTGAAAATGAAGCGTTTTGATGATGTAGAGGCTGTAAAAACTACTTCGCAACGGGCACTGGACATGGTCAAAGTTAGAGAGTTCCAGGGGAGCTTCTAACAGTGGAAAAAAAGAATTAACAAGTGTATTGCATCTAAGGGTGAACACTTTAAAGGAAACAAAAGAAATTTTGTGAATAAACTAAAGTTCATAAATATTTTAGAACAAAAATCCGGTTATTTTTGGGTCCCCCCTCATATGGATCTTTGTGACGCATAGCGCCTTAGCCTGTTCGGCGATTTTCATGAAATATGGCACAAAGTCAGTTTGTAGCATGGGGGTGTGCATCTAAAAGCGATTTTTTGAAAATTTGATTTTGTTCTTTTTCTATTCCAATTTTAAGAAGTTTACAGAGCAAATTATCACAACGTGGAAAAGTAAATTACCAAATTATCATAACGTGGAACCGTAACATGGGCAAGCAAATGAACATAGACAATTGGCGAGAAATTCATCATCCATTATTTGTAAATATATATGAGAACCAAATGGTCTTTTAATTTTCTACTACGGGCAAAACCGTGCGGGTATAACTAGTAACCTATATTTGAGGATGGTGTATTCGTAAATATGAAAATGGGGGATTTTTCGCAAACTTTTCACAAAATTCCAAACAGTAAAAAGGGAGGGGGGTTATATAGGGCGGTAGCTTACTGAATATACATGTCTTGCCTTCAAAATTTGAGTTGAACCGAACCATTGCTTCGGTCACTCGTCTGGTCAGTGCTAATTCTGTATTAGCTACCACTTTGTTTGGCATTGTAGGCTTCCGTAAGAGGTCCGTAAGAAGTCACTCCTATGCCAGGCTGATGAGTGCTAATAAGCACGAAGCTGAAGTCCTCGGCTGGAATTGACTGAGCTGGCGGTGTATTTCAAGTAAGAAGGGAATCCAGCATTATTGATCAGTAAAAGAATTTTATTTTGCCAACACAGTTTGATCAAATTTACTAACAATTATATATTTTTTTTATTGAGTATACAGTGAAACGTCAATTTTACGTCCCTTGAATCGATGCTTTCCCCAACATTTTCTTAATCCCAGTTTTTCCATACATAAATAATGTTAGTTTAACTCAAATTGTAAGTTTGTTATTTGTGAATTTCCTGCAATTTTATGCTTTCCCCCCAGGAAGTTTTAAAAAAAGGATAAGAAGTATTCGAGAAAAAAATACATTTCATTTGTACTTTGTTAAAGATTACTGTATTACCCCACATTACCCGGCATGCCAGAAAAAAGCGAGGTTGACCTACATGCCGGCTAATTCAAATTTTCCGGCATGCCAGATAATTTGAGGTGTTTTTTGTAACAAAACAAAAGTAAATTTTCCCATTGAGTTCCAATTAGAGAGCTGTAAGGAAGAAAATAAATAAATCCCAAAAGTAACTTCTTTAAAAAAAAAATGTGTATTGCACATAATATGCGTTTTATTTATAGTAGTTCATTATTAACGCATTTAATTATATGCCAATAAAGCAATCAAATCAGAAGCAATCATCGTTACTGCGATTTGTTCATATTTTCTTTTAATAAATAATTTCAGGTTCCTTTTAGACAGGTGTATTTATTGAATGACTATGATAAATTCTTTAGCACTGGTTTTGGGGCGGTTAACTTAGTGCTTACTTAGCTTTAATTTAATTTCCAAAAATTATTCATTATTAAACAATATTTTTCTTTATAAAATAACAAATGAAATTGTTAGGAAATATTTTAACACAAAATTAAAATGTTTATAAATACTAATAAGATATGTATAGAACGTATATTCATTTTTAAGCTGAACATATTTTTCATAGTATATTAATATTTTTTTCCTAACCTCGATTTTTCCGGCATGCCGAAAAGGACCAGGCAGGTGATACTGAAAGTCTGGTGACCCCCTAATTTTGCGGCATGCCGGATAATGTGGGGTAATACGGTATCCACGTTATTAAAGTTAATCTATAAAAACAGAAATCTTACTCCATCTGTAGCCAACCTTATGGATTTTTTGTCGACCAATGAGGATGAACAAGAAGAACCTGAAGCACAGCCTGTCCCCCCTTTCAGTATTGCATTGAAGAGTTTACAAATAGTGAAAGACTATTCAGGGCCCAATACAGGCTGATTTTGCTACCGTTTTTCGGTACCTTCACAAAAATCTTGTTTTGAAATAGGTACTTTCACAAAAATCAAGAAATAAAATCAGTAGCTTCACAAAAACAATGAAAATTTCACAAAAATTTGCATTTTAAAATATAAAACTTGTTTCTCTGTTTAAAGCAAAATTTACTCATAAAATAAAACTATAAGGGGCATTCCACGGTATTTTGGACATTATGTAGAGTCCGTAACGTGACCTTTTTTCCATAACATTTTAATTTACCATTTGCTTTGCAAATTATTTTAATTTGAGCTGGTGTGTTGGTAGGAAAAGATCAAAATAAAATAATATGCTAATCAAACAGTAAATTAAAAAGTTATGGCAAAAAAGGTCACGTTACGGACTCTACATAAATGTCAAAAATACCGTGGAATGCCCCATAAGCAAGTTTATATGAACAATCGCTTGAATAGCAACCTTTTTGTGGTATTTTAACTAATTTTTAGCTGTTTCTTGCCAAAGTGTATTTATGCAATATCATCACAGTCTTTTAACATATTTTGGGGCACCGTTTTTCTCATAATTTCCTATATTGCACACAGTACATAGCCCATAAGCTGAAATAACGATGATATTTTTGGTACTTCTTGGGTTTTTAGCTCCCCCCTCCCCGTTAAAAAACGAAACCTGTTAAAAATAATATTAGATGATATTTACACTTTTCGAACTAAAATTTCACTTGTTCTACTTCTCTTTTACAAAAATTAGGATGCGTCTAAAATTTCACAAAAACAATGCTGATAAAAAAGAACATTCACAAAAATAGAATGATGCAATACTTTCACAAAAATAGGTAGCGAGAAAAAATTCCTGGATTGGCCCCTGCTATTTTTTTCTCACAAAGACCGAGAAAACGAGCTGATGTGTGCATCACATGACTTCCTTTTACTCCAATTTCAATGTATTTTCCCCATTATTGGCAATTTTAATGGGATTCAATAGTTTACTCTCTAAATATCGCCACCAGTGGTCAAATTGAAACCAGATTTAAAAAAAAAAAAATCTCCAAATTAGTCGCCAACTTGGCGACCAAAAGACTGCCAAGTGTCCGCCAAATTATAACACCACTTGAGAGTATACATCGAAATTAACAATGATTTCCCCCCCAAAAAAAGAGCAAAAGACCCCTTTAGAAACAAAAAGGGAGGTGCAGAACTAGACCCCGCTAGGAGTCTAAGTACCAAATTTCAACTTTCTAGGACATTTGGTTCTTGATTTATGCGACATACATACGCACATACATACGGACGTCACGAGAAAACTCGTTGTAATTAACTCGGGGATCGTCAAAATGGATATTTCGGATGTCTGTACATTCCTAGGCACATATCCACGTGTGGTCGGGTTGAAAAATAAACTCAACATTCATTCGGGGGCGAGCAAAATAGAAATTAAAGCTGATTTTTGAGTGAAATTTCTTTCGTGAATACAATACTTCCTTTTTTGTAAAAGGAAGCAAAAAAAACTTACAAAGTCCTGGAAAATGCTGCATTTACTTTGAACTCAATGACTAAAAAGCAATCCACTAAATTACAGTTTATCTACCTACTCGCCCAGTTTCGCAACTATATGTTAAAATAATTTAAAATGATAATGCTGTTTTTGTAAAATACACCCAAACCTGTTTTGGTGTGGTAGATAGGGATCTCATACAAAAAAAATCTCTCAAAATTGCGCTATTAAGCACTCATTTTAAAGATAGATTAGTCAATTCAGTCCTAGTTTGTGTGAAATTTTCATAGACCGCACAAAAAAAAAAAAAATTTTTGCAAAACAGGTTTGGGTATTGGATGTTATACCTTTTGAACAAGGCATCTTTAATACCTTTAGTTTTTATTTGTTTTTGCTTTCTGTGTACTTCCTGCATTTTACATTTTCCCATATTTTATGTTTTTAAAGCCCCGTCTCTTCAGAAACATCAAATTGGGTTTCACTGTATGGGGGAAATTATTGTAACATGGGACTCTTGGCTAATTTTCAACATTTTTCGCCAAACTAGAAATTGAATCAAAGCACTCAGCTGCTTGTCAAGCATTGCCAAAATCAATATTACTCAGAGTTTAAATTTAATGTTTTATTTTTAACTGAAAAACTGTTTTTAACTAGAGTAAAAATTGCAACAAAATGAAAAAAATTCCTTCGAACGATTGAGCCATTAAAATATAAAATTATTTAAAAAAAAAAAGTCATTAGAGTTGACTCCCACTACAACGCGATCCGACTTACGCGAAATGGCTATAACGCGAGTTTTTCAGGAGCTACGAATTTTAGAGTTAAAGCGAATTTCTCGTTCCCAACACGAAAATATTTGGAAAGGAAATGTGATGCTAAGTTTTGGCTTTGTTATTGACTACTAGACTTCGTGAATGTACTGTCATCCTTTCAGCATCACTGACTGCGCAAGTTCCCACACACTGCACTATAAACATATCTTTATTAGTGTGCAGTGTTCGAAATTACTGCTGGTCCACTGGTCCTGAACCAGTGTAACCAACCTCGGACCACCATGATATAATCATCAATGGTCCATGGGACCACCAACAGCTGGCTATTTTTGATCACACTCTGATAGAAAAAATTCAAAAGCATTAGCCTAGCCAATGTTTAGCTATTTATAAATCAAACTGTTGGCTGACTTCTTTTTTTTTACATTTTACAGTTAATTTTATTTTTATAAGTTTTATCTAGTTTAAAATCACCGATTCACATTTTTTTCATCACTCTTGGGGGTGGGGGAATAACATCGTGAAACAAGGTAAAAATGTTCAGTAAATTACCGCCCATTAGCCAGGGCTAAAGCTAAAATACATGAAATACACCGCCAGCTCAGTCATTTCCAGCCGAGGACTGCAGTTTCGTGCTTATTAGCACTCAACAGCCCAGCATAGGAAAGGGACTGAGCTGGAAATGGAAAACCTCTTAAGGAAGCCAAGAGTGCCAAACAAACTGGTAGCTAATATAGAATTAGCAGACCAGTCACTTTCCTATGCCGGGCTGATGAGTGCTAATAAGCACGAAACTGCAGTCCGTGGCGGGAAATGACTGAGCTGGCGGTGTATTTAACGTATTTCTGCTTTAGCCCTGGCTAATGGGCGGTAATTTACTGAATATACCTTGCCTCGCGTTCAATCTTTGAGTTGAACCGAACCATTGCTTTGGCCACTCGCCTGGTCTGCACTAATTCTATATATTAGCTACCAGTTTGTTTGGCACCCTAGGCTTCTTTAAGATATTTTCCACCTCCAGCTCAGTCACTCCTATGCCGGGCTGGAGTGCTAATAAGCACGAAACTGCAGTCCTCGGCTGGAAATGACTGAGCTGGTGGTGTATTTCAAAGTAAAAATGGTTAAATTAAGTTCACAAATTTTTGGTAGCCTATTTTAAAGGTTGTTTAATGAAATTGGTGTTCAGACTGTATACTTGGCTGTTTAAGATTACAGATTCGAGTGTTTATTGCCAAACTTTTCCAAACAAAAATTTTAAACTTTGAAACATTCAAGTACATTAAAAAACCTCATCAGTATAAAAATGTTTTATATACTTATTTAATACTTACTTCACCATTTTGAACTTCATTTGCAGAACAGTCATTTTGCAGTTAAGTGTTTTAATCAATGAGCAAAAACTTAATAAATGTAAGCATCGTAAAGTAAATAATTTTTTGGTACAAACTTATTCAGTATTTAATTTAAAGTGGACCAGTGATGTTGTTTGAGGACCAGTACTTGTTTACCTTGACTGGTCAGAGGGACCAGTAGGATTCTTTACTTATTTCTAACACTGGTGTGTATACGTCACCACTCCTCATTTTTCATTTATTTATTCTAAATATGAGAGGTGATGAAATATTGTGGCACCTAAGCACGCTGTGTCATCTAAAGTTTGGAGATGGAGACAAAAAGGGAAAGTTTGTAACAATTTAAGAAAAGATAAAGATTCTTGATAAGCTTTAACAACTAGAAAGTGGGTCGAAGGTAGCATGACCATTAGGTATGAGTGAATCTTTCATACGTATCACGGTTGGCAAGTTTTTGCCGGGAGCGGAAAAAAACATGGAAAAAATCACGGTTTTTACCGCCCGGCAAAAATAGGTTTTTGCCAGTTTTTACCAAAGTGGCAATTAAATAGATTTTGTGTTAACAACTTACGGACATTTTATTTTCCTTTTTATATAAAAGTAAAAAACATGAAAAGATTTTGATAAAATTTTAATTCAATTATTTTTATAGTTTAAAAAAAAATTAAGGTTTAACTTACTTTTAAAGGTATGGAGCATTTTTACTTTTAAATTTTTAAACATTAACATAAAATTTCAGTTAGTAACATCTAAGACAAATAATTAACTTACAATGAAAATGTAATTAGCTTGTTTATTACAGCCTTTTTTACAGAATACTAAATATCTATATAAAGTATACTTAATCAAGATGCAACTATAAAATTAAAGAAATAAAAGTTGGCTCATTCTGAAAAAAATGTTTTAGCAAACATTTAAAATCTTAAGTTTTGCAATCCCAACATTTGTTATTTATTTATTTTTTCACCTTATAAATTAGAAGTAACATGGAGAGACATAACTAAAACATTAAAGTGCATTATTTATATTATATTGTCACTATTTCTTGATTAACAATATAATGCTACTTTATTTGCAATTAGGTTTTTTCCACCATCCCGGCAAAAATACCTTTTTGCCGGCAAAAAACCCAACCCTGATATGTATAATTAAAAGTCAAGAGAAGGCAAATCCGTATAAATCTAGACCTTAGTTTTAATATGTAGCTCGCAGAGCAATGTTTGAGCAGAATGCACACACTCTGAAATTGGAATCTGCTCTAGTATTGTAGATTACACAGACCCTGAAAGAGGGGTGTTATCATAAATGTAAATGTTAGAGACGTACCAAGTACTCGGTAACTACTCGGTACTCGGCCAATTTGCCGAGTACTCAATACTCGGCCAAATTTTGATCAGATACTCGGCCAATACCGATTAGTTGCAAAAAATTGAATATTGTCCAAGACAGATATTAAAATTTATAAAAAAGTGCAAGCATGTTTAATATTCTGCAATCATTTACAAGTCAAATTTCAATTTTGAGAAAAATGAAGTTTTTAATGCTCCAGTGGATCAAATCTTTATTTTAATGTCCAAAGTTAATAAAACTAATTTATTAAAAATTGTGCAAAAAAGGTAAGTATAGAAAATATGGAATTTTTATATTAAAAATAGATTTTTGCTACAAACAAAAATTAGTTATAAGAAATATAAAAATACCTTTGCTTAAAAAATAAATGGAAATAAAACATTAAAAGCATAGTGCAGGAACACTGCAGACACGTGCTTTGGCGTTACCGGGAATTCCTTTTCCAATGCACAAAATGTGAGCTTGTAGATTTGAAGACATCGAACAAAAGTCGGATTTTTTTTGTCGAATGTCTTTACATTCTTTAGCTCACATTTTATGTACTGATAAAAACGTTCCTTGTAACACAGAAACACGTGTGTGCAGTGTTTCTGCACATTTGTTTTATTTGCTTTTAAAATTATTTAAGTTTGGCGGACTAGAACTAAAATAGATTCGTATAGTTTGTCTTAATTCCAACTTGATTAATCATGCCTTTTATTTATTTATTTTTAATTTTAAAAATAATTTTTCCGTAAAATTTTTGACATAAACAAAATTTTTTAAATAATGCAAAATTGAATTTCAGCAGGAATTTAGTTTTAAAAACTTTTATAACGACAAAGAGGTCTATACTACTATTCTAATAAGTTCAAAATTCATTACATGTGTGCCGGTGGTTCTTCTTAAAACATAATTGTTACTCAGTAACTCGGCCGAATAGTGAAAGGCCAAATACTCGGTACTCGGCCAAAGTGCTACTCGGTACGTCTCTAGTAACTGTTATAAAAGTAAATGCGAAGCTACTGTATTTAAAATATATTAAGAATGACGATCAGATTGAGCCACATAAATCATCTTCATTTTTAAGTTATAAATGTAATTTATTGTATCTACTGTATAGTACTCTTACAGTGCAGTGCTTTATTATAACTACATACTGTACGTATGGTACTGTTTCATCTCTATGTTTCCCTCCCATTGATCATTGATTTTGTGCATCGTAACAGTATTTTATATTGAATAATGCAGCTTTTTTTTTAAATTACGGTAAAACTTAAGCTCTTTATGTAAGAAACGGTAATATATTGTTAACAAATAGTCTAAAACAGTCTCAAAGGTGTTTAAAAATGTCTAAATTGATTGGGTATGTTAATAAAAATATCGTGTACACAATACAGTTGAACCTGTCTATCTCGAACCTGCTTATTTCGAAAACCTGTATATCTCGAAATTTTTGAATTTCCCTGAATTTTCAGCCAAAATTTAATGTATTTTCCATGTTTATCTTGAAAAAAAAAAAAAAAAAATCCCGAATATCTCTATATCTCGAATTCCAGCAATGCTGACATTTTCGAATTCGAAGTCCTGCAATCTTCAAAACAGCAAACAACTTTCCTTAAACACAGAAACAGTAGCACTATTCTCAAGGACAGGGGAAAAAAAAGAGAAATGCACCTAGGCAATATTTTTTTCAGGAAGACTAACGAAAGGACAGTCGTTTCGAGCACTTTCTTGGAAGCAGAGCAGAAGGCAGAGAATGGGACAATGAGGAGAGGGCTGGGCTTGACAGGTTTGACATGTGGGATAACTTTTTCAAGTTCATAGTTTAAAGTCATTCAAATTAAAACCCATTTCATTATCTGTTATCTGGTTTAGGTACTGATCCATGAGTGATCTCTTGCTTGAAATTGTGATTGCGTAGAAAACCGAGATGATAGGCGTGAAAAGAAAGCTAAAGATTTTTTCAAATGATGAAAAAGTGAAATTTCTAGAATTTTTGGACGGCAATCCATTAATGAAGAAAAATGAAATTGCCGCCAAGTTAAGTATGTACAATAGGGCAAGAGCCATTGCCAACCTCAAGAGAGGATATTTGAATCTAAAAAAAATCAGGCACCGAAAAACAATAAAAGACTACATATTTTGCTTGCAAAAGGTATGCTTAAAATTTCATTACTGTCAAAATGATTCCTTAAACTTGCAATAAAATGCTTAGTATAAAATAGTAGAATAAATACCTAACAAAACTACTACGGAAGAATTTTAATATTTCGCATGTTTAGTCTTTGGTATAAAATTCAAAAATTTTCATCATCAGATTCCAAGTTTCAATAAGTTTCTCAAAGCCTCCGTATCTCGAAATTTTTTCCATCCCGTGAAATTTGAGATAGACAGGTTCGACTGTACTTGTTCACAACGCGAAATTTCGACTTACGCGAGGAATCTTGGAACGCATCCCTCGCGTAAGTCGTTATCCGACTGCACTTCCATGAAAAGTGCCATTAAAATGTAAAATTAAAGGATGAGAAGCGAAAAAAGCGACAGCAAAATTTTCAGCAGTAGAAAATTTATTTGGCAAGTCATATATTATAACAACTCCCTCGTCCTAAATATTAGCAACTGCTTCCTTGAAAATAATTTTCAAAAAATTCTCTAAGTGAATTAATCACTTGAGTTAGGTACATTTGGTTCAGGTTAGCGCTTCAATCAGGGTTCGTACTTAATTTCAGAAATAAAATGAAGGAGTTTTGAAGGAGTAAAATGAGATTTTGAAGGAGTACTAACGGGCTGTCGTTAAATGATGTCACACTTTTTTTCAACTAATTTGACCGCCATCCCCTTTTGTCAAAAAGTGTCACACTTCACAAGTGGACACTCACACGTCATATTTTTCATAAACATATTGTTACAATAACTGTGATGTCACTTTTTGTCACGCTCTCTCCTCCCCTTGTCACAATTTTACGAACCCGTCCCCCCCTCAATGCATGACCCTTTTTACAATTATCATACCTGCGATTTACTAAAAAAGCAGGGGTGCCCACAAGGGGGAATTATGGCGCAAGTTGCACCATCAAAATTTTTGGGGGGGGGGGATTTTTAAAATTGCTTTTTATTTATTTATTTATTTATCTATTTTTAATTTAAATTAGTATTTATTTTATTTTATTCTGCTTATTTTTTATTTCATTTATTTAGTTTGTGTGTGTGTGTGTGTCATTGGCGTAGCACAGAGATTTTCTAATAAAATAATATTAATAATTAAAAATAATTAAATACATAAATAAATAAAAAATATTTATAGGAATAAATAAATAAAAAATATTTAAAAGAAAAAAAAATAAAATTTATTTAAAAAAAATTAATAAATAAAATAAAAAAAGAGCTAAAAAAAGGGGGGGAGAGTTGAGGAAAATTTGCGGGGGGGGGAGATTTGCGCCATTGAACTTGGGGGGGGGGGGATAGGCACCCCTGTAAAAAAGTGTTTTTTTTAAACAGTCACTTAATATATACATCTACTTATGCATTTTTAAATATTTAAATAATAATTAGACACCTGACTCTTTGTCGCTGAGAGTTTAGTGAAGGGAAAAACAATAATCATAAAACTTGGAAAAAATAGCCAAGCACGATTTAAGCATGTTTTATTTTACTTATGAAATGTCTTAGTCTTCTAAAAATATTTTCACCTTCAACTTTTATGAATCCTATAATAATCAATTTGTATATCACATCGTTTTGAAAAAAAAAAATAATAAATAAATGTAAGAAATTACTACATTAAAATCGCCCCTGTGACAAGGTTAAGTTGTCGATCGAAGTAAAGTTGCTGTCATAGAGGAAGATTATTAATCTCGAATTAAAAAAGAAGAAGTTTTGAAGGAGTTAAAACCAAAATGAAGGAGTTTGAAGGGCCCTTCAAAAAATTTCCAAAATGAAGGAGTATTGGAGAAGTTTTGAAGGAGCGTACGAACCCTGTTCATTATTGCAGTAAACCACTGCACTAGATTGCTTAAATATTATTCTTCTAAATCATTTTCAATCGACTGATAACAGAATTGAAGTATTAAAAAATTTATAAGTTTAAGCATGTAGGCATTCAAAAACAGGGGTAGAAGAAAAATAAGTAAATAAACAAACAATAAAACTTACTTCTGCTAAAGTTCAAGAAGATACGGAAGCTATAAAGTTGAGCAAATTGCAAGGACACTATCACTTCGAACGAAGTCCATTTTGAATAGGAAATATTATTCGAAACGCTTTAAATTCTAAATTTATTCATTCTTTTGTTCCGATTGTCCAAAAGGGATGGGCGAAAGTTCGAAATGCAGTTAGTAAACATTATTTATCACTCTCCAAGAATACCTCGACATATTTTTCTCGGATAACAAACAAACTAATAACAAACTATTCCTATTCAGAGTCACCACAACTGACTATTTATGTCGAGGACTGCATACTAAGTGCCTTGCCTCCATTATTTTATCTGCCGATAGGTGGCAGCACCATCACCGGATCGGATAACAAACAAACAATCAACATTTTTTAAGTCCGCGATCGCAGTTAAAATGAAGACATTAAAATGGAAGGAGATAAATGCGGAGGAATCAACAGCGGATTTTTGCAGCGTGCTAAAATCGTTAAAAACTTACTGAATATGAAGAAAAAAAATGAGCACTTAAATGATGAAAAGTAAAATAAAATAACTTTAAATAAGCACTGCAGTTTCCTGCCATACCTGTTGACGTTGTTTTACTTTCTTTATTGAGCATATTAAGCGTTCTATGATCAATCGGTTACCACAGCGGTTACCATTCTAAGCAGTTGATTGGTTGATTGAAGCACGTGGTCACGTGATTAACTTACCGGACGCGCTCGTCGAACACAACCACGTCCGACGAGCACGACCGGTAGTTACCGGTTAGTTAATCATGTGACAGCTGGTGATCACTTGCTCCAATTAACCACTCAATTGCTGAGAATGGTAACCGGTTGATCATAGAACACTGCGGTTAGTACCAGTACTTACCGGTTGACCGGTGAGGTTCGTCGAACACAAGGTAAAGTCAAACTCTCTTCAATTATCTCTGTAACTTCCCTGCAACCGTTAGAAATGCCGTTCCACAGTTGTTTCTTGGCAGCGTGAAATTTTTCTTTTCAGACTTAACCGTCGATCTTTAACATTAAATTAATTCTGTCTTCAAAGAATTGAGATTCTATTAAACGTGTCTTTGTTCTGGTAATCTGAAACAATGAATAAAATGACTGAAGTTTCGTCTAGGAGTAATATTTGACAAAGGATCAGATAAAAACCAAGCCAAGTACCAAAAAGTCAAAATCTGACATGAAAAAAAAAAGTCGATTGTGAACTTTAGATTTCTTCTGCATATTTACTTACTGATCTGAACAAGTAAGTTTCAACTTTTACATTACGTTTTCTTCCGGTCCATTATATTCATTACGTGCAGTGAGTTTTAAATTTTATATATTAACCCCCAGTAGGTCCCCGATTCACAGGCCGAAATGGGACCGGTGGTAATTCGGTGAGAAACAAAAAACCAAATCGATGGAAATACACTTTTAAAAATTACCTTGAACAGCTTTACATTTCATTAAAATGTTAAATAGCAAGACACTTCATTAATTAATTGTGCGAGTTTATTTGAAAAGTGTTGCATATCATTGAGAGGCAGGTCTTAAAAAACCAGTCCCTTTTTTCTCCTCTGCCCTGGAAGTTTGGCGATTTGCTGCATTATTATGTCTTTAAAAAAAATAATAATAAAGCATTGAAGTGGAAGTCTCTGATTTATAAATAACTTTAAAAATTGTTGTAAAATAAGAGACATTTTAATTTTTAAGTTTTAAAAACTTTTTCTTCGTAAATTTTGGTGAATTATTAACACTATTGCAGGTAAAACGCATAAGTATTTCTTTTCCTAACTGCAAACTATTGACAAAAAAACTGAGCTTTCCACGAAAAAATTGAGCATTTAAATGGGTTCCACTGATCAAAGAAACTAAGAAACGCTGCCCTATGGGAAACACCACTGGTTGTATTTCACTTTGCCCCACATTCCCCCATACAGTCGACTCCCGCTACAACGCGATCCGACCTACGCGAAATGGCTATAACGCGATTTTTCTCCGAAAAAGAACTTTATTCCTAACGCGAATTCTTCACCCGCAACATGATAAATTCCGAAGGGAATCGCGGTTTTTTCGTGAATGGACCTTCATCCCTTTGGCATCGCTGAGGGCGGAAGTTCCCACACCGTACTATACTCAATTCAGCGAGAGCTGATAGAGGAAGTAAACAAAGAGGGTTACTACTTTCATGACTTACTCGCCCGATTGGCAATGCTGTTCGCATTGAAAGGGCGGACATTTCGCTTATCTGATTGGCGCTGCTTTCAATCATCCCACCGCCAAGCAGACAGCGGTAACGCCAATTGTCACGTTGCTTTGTTTACGTCCACTATCAGCTCTCGCTAAATGGACTATAGTCTCACCATCGCTTATACAAATAACTACTCCTCATTTTCCACTTATTTTTTTCATTCTATATGGGAAAGTTGATAAAATAGAATGACACATAAGAGCGCTGTTTCATTTAAAGTTTGTGAAGATAGAAGGAAAAAGAGAAAGTTTCAACAACTATAGTGCATTTGTTTTTCTTGCTACATAATGTACGTACCGTAGTGATTTATTTTACTTCTTCCTTTCCCATTGATCATTTTGTGCATCGTAGCAGTTTATGTGTTTTTTTTTTTTTTTAAATACAATAAATAAAAATTCAATTCTTTGTTTAAGAAACAGTAATGTATATTTCTAAGAAATAGTTTTTAACAGTTTGAGGTGGTGTTTACAAGTGTCTTTAATCGTATTGGTATGTTTATAAAAGTTTTTACACATACCCTTTTCCACAACGCGAAATTTCAACTTACGCGAAGGGTCTTGGAACGCATCCCTCGTGTAAGTCGGAACTCGACTGTATATGTTTGTCTTTTGTTGCTTCTTAACACTAGAAAGACGGAGGGGCCTGTGTGGCCCCTCGCATAGTTTGTTGTTTGATAACTCGGATAATGTCTAACGGAACGTAATGTAACTTCCTGACTTTTCATCATATGACACTATTTGAATGCTTGTTTAATCATTTTATCATACGCCTCATAGTACTGTAAATATTGATCCTTATACCTAGAAAGACGGGAGGGGCCACAGTGGCCCCTAAGCTTTTTTACAATTAAAAAAAATTTTTTTTTCCTTTCTCCTAATTGTTCTAGCGTAAAAAAAAGGCCATTCTCTCTAGTTTAACCTGTAACTTTCGCTTTATACAGCCAGTTGGATATCCAAATGCTATAAACAGTACTGACTGCTTACCAGCCTAATGGTAGCCATTGCTCCTGAAAAGAAAAACTGATCCAAGCTTTTGGCCAGTATAGAGAGCAACACTACAAATAATTGCATACTAAGTGTTTATTTAGTCATGAAAGAAGGTGCATTGGGCATGTGGACATACTCAGGAAGAATTTTTAATATAATTCACCCCAAAAATGGGTAGGGGCCAAACTGGCCCCTTCAGTCTTTCTAGGTATACAGAAAATGTCAGTCGTTCTAGTGTTAAGTTTCATTCTCTGTCCTAATACCTGCCGATTCCACTTTTTAGCCTACTCTTCCATAAAATTAAACGAAAGAAGCCTTAATGCATCTCATCGCTGAAAAGAAGGGATTAAATTTGAAATTAGGTAAAATAAGGGTTTTGCAATTAGGAAAATGTTTTCTTATTCGAAAGACCTCGTTGAGGACTTCCTATATTTCCCTTTTTGGTTGCCAAAAATTTCGTTCAATTTCGATGTTCTGTAAAAGGGGTTACACTACCTCAAAAATGACCAAACAATCAAAAAAAAATTTTATTGCTTATTTCAAAACTAAACACTGCCAAACACAGGGGAAAAGTTTCATTGCTTTAGTTCAAATATTTAAAAAGTTATGAATGCTTTTAGGTCATGCTCGCTATGTGTTCTTTTGCAAAAAGAAAACTTTAAATTGATTTTTCTCGATGATCATTTTTTTTGTGTTTTCGTGTCGTAAGAATCCCTAAGGATTTTTTCCTATTAAAGATACAGCTTTAAAGTAATACTTTTTACAATTAAGATAATATATTTAACAAAACTGCATTCGATAAGCATTTTATAAATTACTCAAATGTTTAGAGCATGTTATACCTTTAAAAACCAAATGTTTTTGAAAACAAATTACGATTTTTTCCGTAATTGATCACAGAAAATTTTCTAGTAAACACAAAAGCAAATGAATGCACAGATTTTTAGACATGATGATTGTGGGCGATTCCACGGTAACGTGTGTCACATTTGTACGCAATATTTTCTGTTCAAAGTCCTTTTTCACTAACTTAACATAAAAAAAACAAGCATTGGTTAATATTATCTTATTTTACATCCTTTTATAAACTATTATCATGCACAATATAATTGTTCTCTGTTTTCTATAATTAATTATGAATTTTATAAAACTTGTAACGTGTGTGATCACTGAAAACTGCAATTTGTTATCAAGGTGAACAATTTATTTTTTTTTCTGTGAATTGTGAAGCAAACTGCTATTTTTTTGTTTTGCAATAATTACAACATAGTGCAAGGATTTGTGTTATATTTTTATAAATCCTTAAATTAATTTAATTTTGGGGGGAAAATGCAAAACAGTTGTTGTAACGTGTGTGAGATCTATGTAACGTGTGTGACTGGCTCTGAAATTTCAGGTTACACTTATTGTATTTCACTTTGTAATGTTAAACTACTGTAATTGTGTGAAATATTTTCAAGCAGTGCTTTCTCTCACACATTTTTTTAACATGTTAACATTAATTTATTTAATTACATTTACATAAATACTGTGATGAATATGTACACTTATTGTGAAACTTAAACTATCACTAACAAAATGGGTACATTTGAAAAAAAAAATGAAATTAAGAATTATAAAAATGTCTTTGTCCAGCTATATACAATGCTTCTAGTTTTTATCACCAAGAATGTCCTGAAATGTGAACTGCCCACGAGATCCTGCTACTTCTGGTGGACCGATTTTCTTTACAACTTCGTTAAATTTGTATTTTAGAACGTCAGGATGAGTTGGCCATTTCCAGTATTTTCCCGATTTTACCATTGCACTGACTTTTATGTCATCTTTTGTAATAGATAAGACTTCCCCTGGAAATATGTTGTCATCATATCGCACAGCACACCAATTTCCAGGTACTATGTTAAATTTCAAGGTTGTCAAATCAGACGACTGGCAATAATTTTTAATAACAATATCTGGCTGTTTCTTTTCTTGCACATGCCATAAATTGATTTCATTTTCTATGCGTTTCACTTCTATCACATGCATTCTTTGTATACCATCAATTTTTGGCACAACACACCATGGCTTTTCGACTGAAATTTGTTTGCTTATTTCATCACTGCTTATGTGAAAAACTTTGGTTTTCGGCATTAATTCACTTGCAAGAGCGGCAAAATCTTTTGAAGACTGCACGATGGATTTTTCACATTTACTCATGCACTTTTGCCTAACAAGAGATTTTGCTCTACCTCCAATTCCATCCACGACTCCTTTTCCATGAGAAGTGGCAAAGTACTTCCATTGAAAATCTAAATTGTACTTTACAGAAAGGACATATAGTAATTTAACCATAAATCTGTTTTTAAACTCTGAGGAAGGGCCATCGCTATATATAATATTTGGTTTAGTATCTACAGGTATATCTTTGAAAATGAAATCGTATAAGGTAGTAATGAAGGCAAAAATTGTCTTTGCCCTTGATCTGTGGTGTCTGAGCACACTAAATAAGATTTGCACGATCCATTATCAAAAACTGCTGCTGTAAATAACTGTACAGTCTGTCTGTGCCATAGAGCAGACTGGATTTCATTTTGGTATTCACTCGAAAATGACATGGCAAAATCAACTTGGAGGATTCTGCAATTTTTTTTATCCTCCTCGAACGCCTTTGCTTGAATTCTTTTAATGCGAGTATGTTCTAATATTTGGCAGAAACTTTCTGCCATATGATTGTGGAGTTCTGCTACGCACCCTTCATTAATTTTTATAATTAAGCGGCCTGTAGTCTCTGTAACTCACTCTTTCCACGTAACAGCTTCTTCTGGATTGCATGGAAGGCAAAATTTTTTACCATCCTTACAATTATCACATAAACCTTTCCAACATTTGGAATTCAAATCATTACTATTACAAAGTTGTTGTTCCCACCAAGTATTATCTCATGCAATTGAAAGACCTTTCAATTTCAATCTAAAATTTTCATGGATTTTGCATAAGCACTGATCACATGGTGTACTTTTTAAAAGTAAAACATTTTCTGGACGCAAACTGGCAAATTTGGAAAAGGAAATTTCTTCGTCTGGGTATTCAAATTTCAAAAGAGCATAGGTTTCACGTAGAGACATGGTTAAATAATGTTTGCGTAAGCATTGTTTTTTCCCCCCAGTCCATGTCACCATATTATCTTTTAATCCAGGAGCAATATAAACAATATCACTTCTGAAATAAAAATTCTTAGCTAGTTCAACAACTGTATCCGAGAGTCCACGCTTTTGATTTAGCTGAGTGCTAATTTTTTCTTCAAGTGACACACCAATTTTTTTGGCCAATCCAGTAATTACAGCAACTTTTTTCCTAGGAGATTTTGGAAGACTAAGTAGTGTCCTCTTACAGCTTTTCCCAAACTTTGAGGAGTTCTGTACACACAAGTGGTTTCAGTTGAGCTACTAGTACTAGCTTGGAATTTCAATGTTTTTTTGCCAATTGCTGTTTCTTATTCTGTTGGTATTTAAATTGCCTTGCAGCTGCTGAAACTTGATGCTTCTTTTTTTCCATAGCTGTCATATGCAAAATTCTATTTTTTCTTATCTTTTCTATTCTTACATTTTCATTCTTTTGATAATCCTTATCTTTTAACTTTTTTTATCTCTCTGTACTGTTTCATTCTTTCAGCAGCACTTTTTCCTTTTTTCTCAGATATCTGTTTTTCCATTCTTTTACAATTACTAAAGCAATAAAATGAAAATGGCAAAAAGAAATTTTTCTTCACACTTGCTTTTACTTCAACTGAAGTTGTTGATGCTAATTGCTCAGAAGTAGAATTTGGCTACAAACAAATTTTTCTTCCCACTTGCTTTTACTTCTACTGAAGTTGCTGATACTAACTGCTCAGAAATAAAATTTGACTAAGATATAGTGCCAAAATAAAAGAATTAAAATTTGAAGAATTTGTTGCTACTGCCATCTGTAGGAAAATAATGGATTTTTTTTTAAAAGCAATTATTTTGCAGTTAAAAAAAATTCTATGCATCATGCAAAAAAAGTCTCTTTTGTTACGTAACGTGTGTGACATGTAGATTTGGACCTGGAAAGAGCTAACAAATTAGGATTTATGCTTAAAATTTCTGTTGCAAGTTTCTCATGACTAGCTAACTTATAATATAAACTATCATTATTTGTGTTAAATTTTAACTATTTAGATGATTAAAAATACCTTTTATTTGTAACGTGTGTGATATTTTTTACACATATGTATTTTATGTCATTTATCCATCTTAAATATTTTATTTTTTATTCAAAACTTTAATTAAATTATAAAGGAAGGTTAACAAAAGTTAGAATAGCACTTGTATTAGTTTAATTTTTTACAGAATTTTGTAGAAAGGGAGATGAAAACCGAACTGCAGTTTGACTTTTCTAAACCATGAATACTATACTCACAATTTCCTTTGATTTTTAGCATATGAATTTTTTTTAATCCGATTTTTGTAATTTTTCTTACAAAATACATATTAATGAATAATATATAACTGCAGAAAAATTGAATTTTCGAAAAAAAAAATTTCTGCCAAAACGGACCATTTTCCGTGGAATCGCCCTTGTGTTCGTTTAGCAAAAATATATTTTTGTATTAGTTTAAAAACAAAAAAGCCTTAGGGATTTTAGAAAAAGGAAATTTTCCTAAATGTTTTGAATTAAAAAAAAATAAGCAATATTTAAAATTTTTTTAAAAAAAATTATTGATTACAAAGTAAGTAAGCATGTTATGGTTTCAACAAAAAATAGAATTTACTTAAATTTAAAAAAATTGCTTGAAAGGTACTGTGACGCCTTAATGATTTTGAAGGAAGTTGAGGAGGGGAAATGTAGTATTTTGAACACTTGCTTATATTTTTAGACGTACTAGGCAGAGAGAAAAAGGGGTGGAGGGGGAGGTAGAAGGGGGGGGGTTATAAAACGTAATTAGCTTACTAATACTTAAAATACACCACCAGCTCAGTTATTCCATCCGAGGACTGCAGTTTCGTGCTTTTTAGCACTCATCAGCCCGGAATAGGAATCACATGAGCTGGAGGCGAAAAACCTCTTAAGGGAGCCTAGAGAGCCAAACAAACTGGTAGCCAATGTAAGAATTAGCACAACCAGATGAGTGACCGCAGCAATGGTGTATTCCGGGCTGATGAGTGCTATGCTAAAAAGCACGAAACTGCAGTCCTCGGATGGAATAACTGAGCTGGTGGTGTATTTTAAGTATTTCTGCCTTAGCCGTGGCTTAGGGCGGTAACTTACTACAAAATACCATGCCTTGTCATCAATCTTTGAGTTAAACCGCACCATTGCTGCGGTCACTCATCTGGTTGTGCTAATTCTTACATTAGCTACCAGTTTGTTTGGCTCTCTAGGCTCCCTTAAGAGGTTTTTCGCCTCCAGCTCATGTGATTCCTATTCCGGCTGATGAGTGCTAAAAAGCACGAAATTGCAGTCCTCGGATGGAATAACTGAGCTGGTGGTGTATTTTATGTATTTCTGCCTTAGCCCTGGCTTAGGGCAGTAACTTACTACAAAATACCATGCCTTGCCATCAATCTTTGAGTTGAACCGCACCATTGCTGCTGTCACTCATCTGGTTGTGCTAATTCTTACATTAGCTACCAGTTTGTTTGGCTGTCTAGGCTCCCTTAAGAGGTTTTTCGCCTCCAGCTCATGTGATTCCTATTCCGGCTGATGAGTGCTAAAAAGCACGAAACTGCAGTCCTCGGATGGAATAACTGAGCTGGTGGCGTATTTTATGTATTTCTGCCTTAGCCCTGGCTTAGGGCAGTAACTTACTACAAAATACCATGCCTTGCCATCAATCTTTGAGTTGAACCGCACCATTGCTGCTGTCACTCATCTGGTTGTGCTAATTCTTACATTAGCTACCAGTTTGTTTGGCTCTCTAGGCTCCCTTAAGAGGTTTTTCGCCTCCAGCTCATGTGATTCCTATTCCGGCTGATGAGTGCTAAAAAGCACGAAACTGCAGTCCTCGGATGGAATAACTGAGCTGGTGGTGTATTTTATGTATTTCTGCCTTAGCCCTGGCTTAGGGCAGTAACTTACTACAAAATACCATGCCTTGCCATCAATCTTTGAGTTGAACCGCACCATTGCTGCTGTCACTCATCTGGTTGTGCTAATTCTTACATTAGCTACCAGTTTGTTTGGCTCTCTAGGCTCCCTTAAGAGGTTTTTCGCCTCCAGCTCATGTGATTCCTATTCCGGCTGATGAGTGCTAAAAAGCACGAAACTGCAGTCCTCGGATGGAATAACTGAGCTGGTGGTGTATTTTATGTATTTCTGCCTTAGCCCTGGCTTAGGGCAGTAACTTACTACAAAATACCATGCCTTGCCATCAATCTTTGAGTTGAACCGCACCATTGCTGCTGTCACTCATCTGGTTGTGCTAATTCTTACATTAGCTACCAGTTTGTTTGGCTCTCTAGGCTCCCTTAAGAGGTTTTTCGCCTCCAGCTCATGTGATTCCTATTCCGGCTGATGAGTGCTAAAAAGCACGAAACTGCAGTCCTCGGATGGAATAACTGAGCTGGTGGTGTATTTTATGTATTTCTGCCTTAGCCCTGGCTTAGGGCAGTAACTTACTACAAAATACCATGCCTTGCCATCAATCTTTGAGTTGAACCGCACCATTGCTGCTGTCACTCATCTGGTTGTGCTAATTCTTACATTAGCTACCAGTTTGTTTGGCTCTCTAGGCTCCCTTAAGAGGTTTTTCGCCTCCAGCTCATGTGATTCCTATTCCGGCTGATGAGTGCTAAAAAGCACGAAACTGCAGTCCTCGGATGGAATAACTGAGCTGGTGGCGTATTTTATGTATTTTTGCCTTAGCCCTGGCTTAGGGCAGTAACTTACTACAAAATACCATGCCTTGCCATCAATCTTTGAGTTGAACCGCACCATTGCTGCTGTCACTCATCTGGTTGTGCTAATTCTTACATTAGCTACCAGTTTGTTTGGCTCTCTAGGCTCCCTTAAGAGGTTTTTCGCCTCCAGCTCATGTGATTCCTATTCCGGCTGATGAGTGCTAAAAAGCACGAAACTGCAGTCCTCGGATGGAATAACTGAGCTGGTGGCGTATTTTATGTATTTCTGCCTTAGCCCTGGCTTAGGGCGGTAACTTACTACAATATTGCTTACTAATAGTTTGTAAATATTGAAGTTTTTAATTTTGTATTTCAAAGATGTGCTCTTTTCTCATCTTCATTAACAAATTATATTTTGGAAAAACTTTCAACTCAGTATTCCGGGGTGGGCAGGAACTTGCCCTACCAGTGGCGCAGACCGGGGGGGGGGGAGGCACTGAGAAATTACCCAGTAACTGCTTGTCTCACGATCACCTTTATATAGCAACGATAATAAAAAACGAATTTTTATTTTTTACTAGTGATTCCCGCACGGCTTTGCCCGTAATAGAAAAATCAAAAGGTATTTTGGTTCGCCTGTATATTTACAAATAATGTATGGTGAATTTTCTCGCCAGTTGGCTTGTACCCATGTTACGGTTCCACGTTATGATAATTCGTATCTCGCCAATTGGCTTGTGCCCATGTTACGGTTCCACGTTATGATGATTTCGTAATTTATGATAGTTTTTTTCTTAAAATTGGAATAAAGAAAGAACCACATCGAATTTTCGAAAATGCGTAAGGCCATTCTTTACTTTTTTATGTGTCGTTTTCATTACTGTGTGTAATCATGCTATCTTTTTTAAATTGACCTTAAAAGAGAGGGAGCTGGTATTAAGAGAGTGACGCAGTGCTCCCTTTTAAGTGGGATATAGAATATCTCCAGTTTTAGGGGGCCCGGAGGTTACTCCCCCGGAGGAAATTATCTAAAATGGATATAAAATTCTGCATTTTGAAGTCGTATAAGGGCTAATTGGAAATAATAGGCAAATAATTTCTTTTTTTTAAGTTTTACGCTTTAAAAGTGCTTTGTGATGCAAGTTAATACTTGGAAAGAAATGGGGCAAAGATTTAAAGAATAGGTATCAAGAGAGTAACATACTACCCATTTGAACAATTCTTAATTTATACACTTGATAAGAAATAAAATTGAAGCACACTTTGCTTAGGAGTTTCAAAGACTTGTCTAATTATTTTCAAGGTTTGGTTGGTTAGATTGGGTTTTTGGCTCAAGAGCCCTTGTAGGCTACACTGCGCCAATTCTTTTCAGGGATTTTAGAACCTATCTATAATTTGCACTTTCCAGTCTGTGAAATTGAGTAGTAGATTATACAGTTGTACAGTATTGTTCAAACTTAGTAAGAAACGGCTATTTTAAGTTTAAAAGAAAAAATAAACCTTAATTTCCTATTCAAAAAAGAAAAAATCATGATTTTTTTTTTGTTATAAGATTTTGGAAGATAAGTTGTTACTATATAAACTCTTCTCAAAATTAGGGGGCATTGTCCCCTTTGCCCCCCCTATAAATCCACCCATGCTCTTCTGAATTATTCAAAAACGAAAAGATAATGATTTCTTTTTTTTTTTTTTAATTTTTGGAAGATGTGTTGTTACTACATAAAGTCTTCCCAAAACTGGGGGGGGGGGCACTGCCCCCTCTGATCCTCCATAAATCCGCCCATGCGCCCAGAGTCAAGATGGGCCCCTTGTCAATTTGGTAACCGGGCTCCCTACCACATAAAAATTATACAATATAATATTCCAATACTGATCCGGGCCCCTAGTTTCTGATCAAGATGCCATGCCCCGTCACCGGCCGGCGTTTGGTGTTTTATATTATTATGTTTTAAGCATTTATTTCCCTGTTATAATACAACTGAAAAACATGTAATTACCATTACAATTTTTA
The DNA here is from genome assembly GCF_026930045.1 of Uloborus diversus. Classification (NCBI taxonomy): domain Eukaryota; kingdom Metazoa; phylum Arthropoda; class Arachnida; order Araneae; family Uloboridae; genus Uloborus; species Uloborus diversus. The sequence goes on along the minus strand of NW_026558098.1, from coordinate 4,737,985 downwards.
ATTTAAGGTAACAACTGAGCAGATGAAAATCACTGCAACAGAAGTGCAAACGGCAAAAGATTTTTTCACGAAAATGGTCTACTCTTCTTCAGAAGATGAATACCACTATATCTACGAGACATTTCAGACAGAAGTAGCTGAACCAGTTTTAAGCTACTTTAACAAAAACTGGCATCCTATATATAAGGTAACCATGTTTCCAAAAAGGTATTGTTTTATTTATTTTTTTTTTCTTTGTTTTTACATAATTTTTTCCCCTTCTTTTTTTTTACGTAGGAATGGACTCACATGGCGTGCTTAAGTGACACCTTCCTGAATGCCACAAATAACCGATTTAAAGAGCACGCACGCCAAACTCAAATTTGTAATTAGTCCATACAGTTCCTTGGGTGGATTTGTAAAGAATTTCTTTTTGGCTTTAGACTCCCTGAGGCAGTGGCGGAGCCAGCCGACTGTTTTGGGAGGGGCCATCCTAAATTTTTGAACAACTCCCCAGGGCCGAATTTAGCTCCATGCCGCCCCTAGGCAAATTTGAAATCTGCCAACCCCTCCCCCCCTAAAAGAAGCAAAATATCCTTGACTCAAAAAAAAACGTAAAATAGTGTTTCGCAGATTCAAACTGTGAAACTTATGAAGAAATGATGGCGTTTCACATTCTGAGGCGCCCCGATAAAATGAGCACAGTGATCTCCCCAAAAATTTGATATTCGGCAACTTTTGCTGACGATTCGGCAAATACCGTGATTGAAAAACATTTGACTTTTATAAGATGTGTGAAAGTAATCATTATTAAATTACAAGAAAAAATTGTCTCTGTGGAAAATGAAAGAATGCTAATATTTTACTTTCAAGAATAACAATTTAATTCAAAAAATGTGTATTATAATAGCAAATTTGCCGCTCCTGAAAAGTTTGCCGCTTTAGGCAGCTGCCTACTTTGCCTATTAAGAAATTAGGCCCTGATAACTCCTCAGAAATTTTATTAAAATGAAGTTTTAAAAACTCAATTTTCGGGATATCGAGACATTAGGTGAGGGGGTGGATTTAGAAATCTCTCTCAAAAATGTTTCAAAATTTAAATTTCCGAGTAATTTTTGAAAATTAGGAAACTAAAAACGCATTTTGTCCATTTTTGATGATGTACGGACAAAGGTCAGGTTTCGGGCGCTGGCCCGAAAATACTTTTTGAAAATAAAGCTTAGAAAACCAAATATTCTGTCATTATACATTAAAAAGTTAGAAGAGGAAAGGTGCTCTTCTAACTCTTCAGCTGCAAAGCCTAAAAATGCATCTTTAGGTAATGTTTGCTTACATTTAAGGAAGTGTGAAGGTGCTTAGAATCCTTCCTTTTTGGAAATATTTTGCCTTTGAGACTCTAAAAATTCGATTTTTAACTATATTTATACATATTTTAGAAAGGGATGGAAGATTCGTGAGCTCCTCCAAAAAAACTCATTTTAAAGCTATCATCACGATATAAACTAGGGAGGGAGGAGGTCCTATCAAAACTCGTTTGTAATTGAAGTCCCAAAAAAATTCATTTAAGTTGCTTTTAAGCAAGTTAAGTCATACGGGCTGGATAAGCTAGTTTGCGTTGACATTTTTTCCAAATAAAAGACTTAAAATGCAATTTTTTGCTACATTTCAAGGCATTTGTGAAAGGGCATGGGAAAAGGGGGTTCCCCTCCTAGTTTCGAAATTAAAGCCATAAAAACGAAAATTTAGGCTCTCTTTGGTCTTGTGAAGAATAGGTATACTCTGAGAATCGCAGCATTTAGAGAACGTCAAAGTGTCTGTAGTTGAAATCAAGAAATGATGTAAAAGATGGAGAAAAATTTTGGAAATAAAAGTTTTGTTTTGAGGATAGAGATATAATTTATCTCCCAATTTAGGCCTATACTTCTTTTTCAGTAAAATACATGTGTTAAATTTTGTTAGCTTCTCATAATATTTTTCTTCTTTTTTTTCTTAAAAAAATTCCTACAATCACAAGGCTTTGGGAGGGGCCATGGCCCCCATGGCCCCCTCTAGATCCGCCCCTGCCCTGAGGAGTGTGAGGGACAAAAACATTCCTGATGCAATGTCGAAAGTCCCCACTTCCTCCAATAAACTTCTGGCGAGTTTCCAACAGGTTTTAATGCCCTTCCCCATGGCGTACATAAATAGGGAATACGAAGCCATACATCCCAATATGCTTGTGGAAGTTTCCGAGGGGAACTTTTCGTATTTATCTAGGGGAAGGTTGTTTGGCGTGAACACTTGCTTCTGCTCATGCATCGCATATAACTCGATGAGATTACCTTGCAGGCATGTGTTAGGATTAAGGCAAATGTTGGAGATGCCTCTTTTTGATTCAGATTTGATCAGCACACGGTGGACCAAACATTACATGCAGACTCGACGGAGAGTTTTTCTGAAAAAGCCAACTGTTCACGAAGACGAGGAGGTGGTTGCAACTGAAGCCACTGCAATCCCAAGGCCAAAATCGAGACATGAGAAATTTCGAATGGCATCTATTAACAACAGAGATCGCAGACGCCGTGTCAGAAACTTGCGGGGAAGATTTTTCAAAAAAAAAAAAAAAATGGAATTGCTCCAAAATGTCTTAAAGTTAGTTTTCTAATTAAAAAAAAAATTAAATGTTTTCATGCTGTTTTAATGTTGTTAACAATTTCTTTAATTTTCTTACAGTAATCTCAATAAAAACAAAGAATTTAGTATCTGCACTGGCAGTCCCCATGGCGTACATAAATAGGGAATACGAAGCCATACATCCCAATATGCTTGTGGAAGTTTCCGAGGGGAACTTTTCGTATTTATCTAGGGGAAGGTTGTTTGGCGTGAACACTTGCTTCTGCTCATGCATCGCATACAACTCGATGAGATTACCTTGCAGGCATGTGTTAGGATTAAGACAAATGTTGGAGATGCCTCTTTTTGATTCAGATTTGATCAGCACACGGTGAACCAAACATTACATGCAGACTCGACAGAGAGTTTTTCTGAAAAAGCCAACTGTTCACGAAGAAGAGGAGGTGGTTTGCAACTGAAGCCACTGCAATCCCAAGGCCAAAATCGAGACATGAGAAATTTCGAATGTCATCTGTATTAACAACAGAGATCGCAGACGCCGTGTCAGAAACTTGCGGGGAAGATTTTTCAAAAAAAAAAAAAAAAAAAAAAAAAAAATGGAATTGCTCCAAAATGTCTTAAAGTTAGTTTTCTAATTTAAAAAAAAATAAAAATAAATAAATGTTTTCATGCTGTTTTAATGTTGTTAACAATTTCTTTAATTTTCTTACAGTAATCTCAATAAAAACAAAGAATTTAGTATCTGCACTGGCAGTTATGTTCATCAGGTAAACGCTATGAACTTTGTTTTATTAATTAAATATACACGCAATTTTATTTTGGGCTTATATTTTCCATGTTAACACTATAATTTTCCCGCAAACAAAGACCCGAGTGGAAAGAGAAGTGAAGAGCATTTTATAGTATAACTAGCTGCGTTGCCCGGCTTTGTCCGGTCTACCTTGAAAATAAAAGTTGTGTCAAGTGACGTATATTCAATCATCAGGCGTAAAAAATAAATAAAAAAATCATCATGATTTCCCTTCCAAACAATGACGACAGATATTAAAATACTTTTAAGAAATTAAATCCAGAAAGATGGATTTAAAATACGTAACCATGGAAATACAAAATAAAGTAAGTTTAAGGAATTAAAATGCGAAAGAAAATGGTTCACAATTTGAATGGAATCGAGATTTCTTAAACTTGATTTAAAAAGACTTGTAACTTTTTTCCTTTCGAGATAAAAGCTTAGTTTTTCGACCATAGGTCGAGTTAGATCTGGAGTAAAAAAGGTCGCTTTTTCCAATGGCGTCAAAAAGAAAGCTGTGGGACAGTTCCTTCACTTTTTATCGATTTATTTAATGAAAAAAGTATTGCATAAATTTCAGCTAAGCCTAAAAAAATTCGAGCTAAAAACGCAAATAGCTCCCACCGTAATGAAGTTAGAGCATTGAAACAAATTACGCCCCTTTCTAACGATATGTAATATTAATATGTGTAAGTAATTTTTCACCCAAATAATTGAAAATTTATATGAAAATTGGACGTAAATTGGAATAAAAAAAAGAACTATTCGTCGAATTTTATTCGAACTGGTCTGCAAACCTTTTCAGGAATTAAAGGAATAAACTGAAAATTTCAGCGCAATCCGCCGGGTAGTTCTCGAGTTTTTCGAGTTCAAACACACAGACGCTTTTTGAGGACTTCATTTTATACTATGTAGAGATGCGTAATATATCTAAAACTTCTCTTGAATGAAGTATTTGTTCCGTGAAATACTTGAGTCAAAGTAATATAATACTTGTTCCTATTCGTAGGTTCAATGCCCACAGATTCTTTGCCTATTAATGATGAGAGTATACTGCTACCATATGCATACCTGCCAAACCTTCGGGATTTCCCGGAAGTTTTACGGATTTTTATGTCCTTTTCCGTTTTTCCGGTTATGAGCGAAATCTTCCGGATTTTTCACGTTTTGTAGGAAAACAATTGTATCTCGCCAATTTTGGCGCTAACGATTCTTTTGTGGAATGCGGCACCGCGTTTTAGGCCAAGTAGCCAAGGAAAGGTTGCCGTAGGAGAATGGCACGAGAAGAAGTGAGGCAAGATTATGACGTTACGGAGTGATACAGCGCATGACTTCATCGGGATCCAATCAAAGCAAGCGTCGCGCCTGGCAACTAGGGGCACAATTTCGGCGCCGATTATCTTCTCGTTCTCTCAGTTCGAGCTGTTTGTGCTTTGTTCTGTTTTTAAAATGAGTACCAAATGTTATTTCCAAACTTTTAAAGAAAGCAATAAAAGTAATATTTACTAAACGAAAGTAAGTTCAATTGATATGAAATTCATAACTAATATATTGTTAAATGTAAAGAGGATAGGGGTCCTGTTTGATTTTATTTTGCGTTAAAATCTTGTGGATAAAAATTAAAAAATCTTCCGGTTTTTTTTTCTCGGAGGTTGGCAGGTATGCATGCCGCAGGTATACTATATGCTATTTTATTGATCGCTTCATTAATACAGTTTCCAAAATAATCTGCATTGTATTTTTCAAAATTTATTATGTGTTTCTTTTCTGTTTGGATCATGACTACGTGACGGTATTCCCTGACCGTTTTACTTTTGGTAGCACTGAAACTCTGACAGATATAAAGGGTGTCCCAAAATTAACGCAAGATTTGAATTTGCCGCCATTTTTGCAATAAATGGTTGGCAACCCTGAAAAAAGAAAAATTTGACAGCTGAGAGTTTAGGGTAATCAAAAATGGAGCGTTATACGATACAATAACGCGCTTTCATTATTGAACAATTGTTTCAAAAATAATGAAAGTTGAGGCTGGTCGAGCAGTTACTGATATTGGCGCTCGGTATCGCAACACGGTAATGCACGGGTGGTTGTGGGCTTGTTGACATAGACCTTTGAATTCAAATAACCCCATAAGAAGAAATGTTAAATCAGACGATCTAGGGTGCCAATTCTGATCACCGAAATCAGGGGCCAATCCAGGATTTTTTTCTCGCTACCTATTTTTGTGAAAGTATTACATCCTTCTATTTTTGTGAAAGTTTTTTTTTTATCAGCATTGTTTTTGTGAACTTTTAGAGGCGTCCTATTTTTTGTAAAAGAGAAGTAGAACAAGTGAAATTTTAGTTCGAAAAGTGTAAATGTCATCTAGTATTATTTTTAACAGATTTTGTTTTTTGGGGAGGGGGGGAGCTAAAAGCCTAAGAAGTACCAAAAATACCATCTTCATTTCAGCTTAATGGGCTATGTACTGTGTACAATATAGGAAATTATGAGAAAAACGGTTTCCCCAAACAGATGTTAAAAGATTGCGATGCTATTGCATAAATACACTTTGGCAAGAAACAGCTAAAAATGAGTTAAAATATCACAAAAATGTTTCTATTTAAGCGATTGTTCATATAAACCTGCTTAGAATTTTATGTTATGAGTAAATTTTGTTTTAAACAGAGAAACAAATTTTATATTTTAAAATGCGAATTTTTGTGAAATTTTCGATGTTTTTGTGAAGCTACCTGATTTTATTACTTGATTTTTGTGAAGGTACCTATTTCAAAACAAGATTTTTGTGAAGGTACCGAAAAACGGTAGCAAAATCAGCCTGTATTGGGCCCTGGAAATGAGAGAGTACGCGACTAGGAAATGCCTTATGCAGTCATTGAAATGTTTCACTCTCTCTAGCTGTATGGTACAATAACACCCCATTTTTATTAACCCTTAACTCTCAACTGTCAAATTGTTCTTTTTCCATGGCTGCCAACAATTTATGGAAAAAATGGTGGCAAATTCAAATCTTGCGTTAATTTTGGGACACCCTTTAGAAGAGACGCCACTCTCCGATCCGGAAATTGGAGATTGCTATGCTGGTCTGTATTTTTTATCTTGAAATACAGTGAAGCACCGTTTATACGTTTCTCTTTTATACGTTTTTATCAATGATACGTTTTTAAAATTGGTCCCTGCAGAGTCTAACACACATTAACCTATACCTATTATACGTTTTTTCATTTGTACGCTTTTTTCATACAGTCCCTTCAAAAACGTATAAACGGTGCTTCACTGTAATTACAAACCTACCACATTTGATATTTTGGAGCCAAAATTCACCAGTTTTTGCAAGAAAGAAAAAACTGAACAGAAACCTTCTCAGCAACTTGTGCCAGTTTTGTTCACTGTTCCTATTTCTTTGTTTGAAATGAAAAGGCTTTTGTCATTTAGTATCGAGAAACAATATTATATGCTATCAATAAAACGATTATTTTGAAGGTTACAACGTTTAAAGCTTCTTTATCTTCAATTCAAAACCCAATCCGTTTAATCTGTTATGAGTAAAGAAAAAGCATTATTACCGACAAAGAAAAAAAAATACTATTGATTTGGCAGATGAGGTTTTAGTTTAAGACTAAAATTAGCAGAAATGTACTGTCATATAAATGAATTTTCCAAAGTAATTAAATTATTTTCTTTTCTTTTACAGCTCATAATCGTCTGCCCGATACAGAAGGTAATGGCGCTGTAAAAAAAAATAATAATAAATTTAAAAAATGCTCTGTGCACAAAGAAATGTAAGTCAGCAAGATTGTTTCTATGTGTTTTTCTTTTCGTTTGCAGCCCATACTCGTCTGATCGCTCCAGAACTTGGGCTAAATTCTATGCTAGATAGAAACACCCCTTCTACTTCAACAGGTAATAGCCACGAGAAATTAAAAAAAGATCTGTGCATACAAAAATATGACACTAAAATTGTTTTCCTTTTCCTTTACAGCCCACAATCGCCGGCTCGTTCCAGAAAATTCAGCTGTTAGCCCAAATGATACAAACACTTCTTCAACATTCTATGGGAGGGGTCCGAACCCCTCCCATAGTTCTTGCCTTTTTTTTTCTCTCGATTGATTATGATTCAATGTATTTTATACGTAAAATAATTCCAAACAAAGATAACAATAATTTCAGTTTTTATAAGTGAAAAGTAAAATCCTCTTGTTAAAAGAATTTTTTTTAAATATGCAGTTCTCCTATAACGAATTGCACAAACAAGAGATCTTTCTTGACTTTGAAAAAGCTAAAAACATACTTAAGAACAAACAAGTATATTGAAGGTTTAATAGGGGTTCTTTCACTACTGAATTCAAGCAATGTCACCGTCACACACTCAGGAAGTTATAAATAAACTCGAAAAACGAACTAGAAAACTAGAATTTTTTTCTACGATATTTTGTAAGCTTATAGAGACAGGCTGGTGTCTGTAAATGTAATAATCAGGTTTTTAATTTTGTAATTACAGTTTAAAATGAGATTTTTCTTGGTCTTCAGACTCGGTGCTTCTAATAATGAATTTGATTCGCTATTTTCATGTTTGAATAATGAGAAAAGTGAATACATAAATTCTTGTGCTTTCTGGTGACTTAATTTAGTGTCTGTTATTATTGTTTTTGTATTAATTAGTGCTAATTATTTATTCAATAATTTATTTTTCAGTTTTTTGTTGCCGAGAATCAATAAAATCAAGTGAATATGATTGACGCATATTGGGGGGGGGGGATGAAAATGGGACTTTAAACTCTGGACCCTCCCCTTGCAAAATTCCTGTGTGCGCCACTGGTAATGGCTGTGTGAAAAAGGAAGGGGGGGGGGTATGCATAAAGAACTATAAGACACAGCAAGATTGTTTTCATGTGTTCTTCTTTTCTTTTGCAGCCCATACTCCTCTGATGGTTCCAGAAGGTTCAGAAATTTGGCTAAGTTCTGTGCGAGAAAGAAACGCTCCTTCTACTTCAGCAGGTAAAGACCCTATTATTTAATAAAATAACAGTTTAAAAAACTAAAAGAACACGCTTTCGTAGCAAAATGAACTAAAAAGTGGAAAATAATCTTTGGATGATAGTAGTTGACCAATCACTTAATTTTAATGTAAAACAAAACAGCATGGGGTGCTGTCTATTTACATTTTTGCTTGGACAACAAATGGAAGAAATTCAAGACAACTGATAAGAAGCCCCCCACGCTTTTTTGTATTACATTAAAATTAAGTGATTGGTCAACTACTATCATCCAAAGATTATTTTTCACTTTTTAGTTCATTTTGCTACGAAAGCGTGTTTTCTTAGTTTTTTAAACTGTTATTTTATTTTCTTCTTTTTAGTTTAACTTGTTTTACGAAAAAATACCGATGTATGTGTGCGGAAATCATATCTACATTACTTTGAAAATTTGAGATGCATTTGAATAAAAGTTTTGTTCAACAATGGTCGGATCAGCAATGAATTTCCAATTGGAGGCTCACAAAAAAATTTGGCATGAAAACAATTATATTTCATGTTCTAATTACCTTGGAACATTGGAACAAATTTTGTCTGATGCAGAAAAATTAAAGGGTTTTGTAGATATTTTTAAATAATTTTTGCGAGCATTTTTTAATGTATTTTTTAAAATTTTTCCTTTTTAACATTGTTGGATTTGTGCCAAAATATTGATTAAAATTGGAGGAAACTAGCAATTAAAAGAGTTAATTAATTATTTTGATTATAGAATATTGCATTGTCATCGGGTCTGAGGTCTCGTGCCAAATTTCAAAAGAATCCGATCGCAGGAAGTGGGCGAAATTTGAGCTGCAAGATTCCGTTACAAGATACATACATACATACATACAGGTGAAGCTGATAAAAGCGTGTTAGAAAAGAAAAAAAATCTGTGCATAAAACAAATATGTCAGCAAGATTGTGTTTATGTGTTTTTCTTTTCGTTTACAGCCCATAATCGTCCGCTCGTTCCAGAAACTGCAGCAGTTAGGTCAAATGATACAAACACCTTTTCTTCCGCAGCAGGTAATGGGTGTGCGAAATGATAAAAAAGAAAAATTAATTTGAATTTTGACATCTTGAATTCAAATTATCTTTTTCGCAATCACGAGTGTGTGTATGTAGGCGTGTGTGTTTGTGTGTGGAGGGTATGTGTGTTTGTGTGTAGGGGGTCTGTGTATGTGTGTGTAGGGGTATGTGTATGTGTGTGTAGGCATGTGTGTTTGTGTCTGTGTGCTGGCATAAGTGTGTGGGTAGTTGTGTGTATGAATGTGTGTGTGGGGGGGGGGGGTATGTGTATGTGTGTAGGCATATGTGTTTGTGTCTGTGTTCATGTATGAATGTGTGGGTAGTTGTGTGTATGTGTGTAGGCATATGTGTTTGTGTCTGTGTTCATGCATGAATGTGTGGGTAGTTGTGTATATGTGTGTGTGTATGTTTTTGTGTGTATATGTGTAGGTGTCTGTATGTATGCGTGTGCGTATGTGTATGTAGGCATATGTGTGTAGGCGTATGTGTGTAGGTGTATGTGTTTGTGTGTGTTTGTATGCGTGTGTGTGTTTAGTTGTGTATGTATGCGCATGTGTGTAGGACATGGATGCAACCTGGAGACGGCTTTTGCTATAGGAGCAGCATCGTGAGGAGCCGGTCGACGGAGGGTGGCGGTGGGAAAATAAAATGATAGGACGCCAAAAATAGTCAAATGAAAGCAATAGGCAATCGTGATCGCTCAAAAAAAAAAAAAAAAAAGAATGATTCATGAGAATATGGAAATATAATTTGATGCAAGAGAGAGAATATATATACAGTGATATCCCGTTACAACGAACTTCAAGGCACCGCGAATTTTGTGTGTTGTAACAGGAATTTTGTTGTAATGGAATTCAAATAATGTAATGGCAATTATATAGGGACTGAAAATGTATTTGGTTGAAATGGAAATTTCGTTGTACTGGTATTCGTTGTAACGGAATTTCACTGTACTATAAAACTCAACATGCACAGTGAAACAATAATTGCTTAACTTATCCATATCTTATCGAATTTCCAACATTTTAATTTCAAAAATTTTTATAACAAACTTCCCTTGTGTGTTGTCAATTTTTTTGGTCAACTTTGATGGAAAACTTTGTGTTATGAGCCAAAACCCTTCAAATAAAATTTGTAGTTTGGAAAGAAATGCTTATATCTTCCTGAATATCAGTGATACTTTCTTGAAAGTATAAAATAGTTGAACATAGGAAGCTAACTACTTTCTGAAATTTAGAGTTCATTCTCAGCTATTAAGAACGAACGATGATCAATTAACATTTTACTTTTCCTTAATTTGTTATTGATCCCCGAAAAGCGTGGAGGATATAACTTTTATTGAAAAATGACAAGTGGTGCATACCTTTTATGTGACAAAAGTTACAAAGCAATTGGTATCTTATTTCTTGAGAAATCGTTAAAAATGTGAATTTTTGAAAGTGTCCCAATACTTTTGATCATACAGTTAGTGTACCTGTAGTAGTTCTGGAGATACCGGGCCGATCCTAGGGTGTCGGCCGCCTGCGTGCAAAGGCCTAAGGGGCCGTCCTTCAAGAGTAATTTGCTTTTCTGTATCAGGCTCTAAGTAAAAAAAAAAGGAGGAAAGATGAATTTATAAAAAATAATAAAAAATTTATTCTAAGAAGATCCTTAGGTACAATTTATAATTTATACTAGCTGAGTCGCCCGGCTTTGCACGGTCCACCTCGAAAATAAAAGTTATGTCAAGTGACGCGAGTTCAACACTCAGGCTTGAACCAAAAAAAAATTTAAAAAAAAAGTCAGTGAAATTTTGCAGGAGATGGCGGAAAACCCCCAAAAAGTAAACATTTTAAATCCCCTGATTACAGGAAAAGTCTGAAAACAAAAACAAGAATTTTACCTGTTCATATTCGAGAAAAAAAATGGCAACAGCTCTTTCATCTCAATGATTTTCTCCACGCTTTCCATTTTAATAAAAGCGTTGTTGCGGAAAGTTGAGATGAAGCACTCAATAATAATTTGAATGGAGGGAAAGCCTTCGAAAAATGGGGATTTTATGTCGAAATCCAAGCTTCATAATTAATAGTTTTTAATTGATATCTCCGCTAATTATTATCGGAGGATTATGTTTCATAGCCAAACATGAAGACGGGAAGATGACGAATCCATCGATACCTGGTTCGATGGTCAGTTCACTGTCGTTCATGAGAAGAAGCTTGGACATACATAGATACGCTCAGTTTTTAACTATATAAGAGATCTTTGAAGAAAGTAATAGATACCAAAAATTACTAATTATAAAAACGCATTTTAGTCTGTCTTTGGCGACATCAGAGGAATGACGGAGATTCAAGGAATGGCGGGTGGAGGGTATACACCAGTAAACTTTAGAAAAATTGACATATGAAAAATAGTTTTAATTTATCTCTGGTTGTGTTGTGATGAAAGGAGAAAAGAGTCGGGGATATTCAAGATCCATGCAGAAATTATAAAAATTGGCATCAAAAATTGCAGTTTTAGGAACTTTTTTGAAACTATATGGGGCCTGGGGCCGCCCCTTGCTCTGGCAGCACGTGCTGCACACCTGCTAGGATCGGCCCTGTGCAGATAATAGCTGCTTTATTAATAAAATTATGTGTTTCTGTAATATTGTTTCCTTTGTATTTAGCATATTTGAAAATAATCTGCTTCTACTTTTAACGATAATAAGTAATGAAGCTGCATAAGTTGTGCTCAAAACAATATCATTAAAATTTAAGACCAATCAATTTTTTTTATTCAACTGACCCATTGAGTAAAAATATTTCTTTCTTAAACTTTTAGCTTTGAATGACTGCAGCAGAATCTCTTTGCCAAAGGCGTTAAAGAGGAGAGGGCGCTCAAAGGGTATTTTTTACTTTATAAAGACTTTCAAATGCTGAATCCATCATTTTTGCGCAGTGAAATTTTAAATGCCTCTTTCATGCCCCTTTTGAATAATGCAATTATTTTTTTTCCTTAAAGGTTTCGAGAAAACTGTCACAGGGCGGAGGAAAAGGAAGGAAATTAAGCCCATAATATTCAGGAAGCAGTCAGTAAATGCAAAACAAAGAACTTTGAGTTGGTTTGTTAACGCCGACAAAGTCAACACAGCATTGACCCAACATAGTCTCATTGACGAAAACCATATTGGAATGCGCCCTGAACATGTTTCCTCGGCATGCTTAGATGATGCAGTAGATCTTGACTTAATCAAGACCATTTTGACAGAAGATGCATGGAAAGCTGTTCAATCTGTTTCAAAAGTTGAACACTGTTTAAAGGTCTGTTTGTAAACAAAAAAGACAATTCTGTGAGGTGCGATGCATGTCTTGAATGGATGCACTTCCAATGTTTAACACAAAATGTCAACAAAAAAGCAAGTTTTTTTTTGCAACGTTTGCCACTTTACTAAACAGCAATAATAGAAAGTTTTATCAATACACAGATGAAATTTGAAATTGAAGAAAATTAAAAATAAGTAAATGATTTTCCAAATTCTAATAAAATTTTTCATAAGAAGAATTAACAAATTGTTGCAACTCTTTAAAGACTATTTCTTAGCTTACATTATCTGTATAACCTAAAGTGTTCCTTCAGGCGTGCAACTAGAGTAAATTTTTCAGAACAAACTTCACAGAAAAATGGCTTTTCGCCGATATGGGATCAATAGTGTTCCTTCAGGGGTGCAACTA